>NC_079172.1:18944235-19039235 GCF_947568905.1 Ostrea edulis | reverse complement strand
CCAAAAAGTGACGCGTATTCTATTTAAGTCACAATACAAAACTGAAAAGGCTTTAATTCTCTAATTAATCATATAGACAAAGAGAGAGAAAGAGTTTGTTATTTATCAATGCATTGATCTACGCCCACCAAGTGTATTACATCGGTTGGAAAGTTTTATTGCAACTTACATGAAATGTACATGACATACAATATATTATTAACGAACTACGTTCGAGAGGTAATAAGACACGTCAAAACGACACTGAAAATTCCCTCGCTAAAATCATCTAATTTCAATTATTCATGACAACATTTTCTGATGGCTTAATATCTCGAAACCAACAAGACAAACTCAGGTGATTATAGAAATTGATCATCTGCCTACATATTGATGAACATATGTGAATAAACATGCCAACGTAAACGTAGAACACGCCCCAACTAGATGATGTGGTATTTGATTGACGGGAAAGTTTCCACGCGGGGTTTAAGACGATCACATCGCCCATGCTCAAAACATGTAGCTATGACAGGCGGTAAATGGTATAAGAGCCAGAGGTTTCTTGTATAGAACAGTTGTACATTTGATTGCCGCAGCAAGTATGGAATCGGTATTACTATTAATTGTAGCATCATTTGTTATAGGAATTGTGTCAACTGATGATGAACTTGTAGATAAACGGAGGCCTGGGTGGGGTAAAAGAAGTGATTTAGACTTTGAGTCAGAATTACCAGATTCCATAATGAACAAACGTAAACCTGGTTGGGGCAAAAGATTTTCATCAGACAATGAAATCATCGACAAAAGAAGACCTGGATGGGGTAAACGAAATTTAAATGAGAATGTGAAAGATTTCGTCGAGAAAAGACGGCCTGGCTGGGGCAAACGTACAGCGGACATGTTAGATACTCTAAATGCTATGGAAATTTATAAAAGAAAACCAGGATGGGGAAAACGCGCCGAGATGGAAAAACGAAAGCCCGGATGGGGGAAGAGAACATTTCCAAGTGATAAAGACTATGAATATTCAAGTTTACCGTCAAACATTTATAACGTTCTGGACAAGCGTGCCCCGGGGTGGGGCAAAAGATCGGAAAGTGACATTCTTGTAGAGCGTCGGAGGCCTGGGTGGGGCAAACGAGCTCCGGGATGGGGAAAACGGTCTAGTTTATCTACATGCCAAGACACAGATTCAGAGATACAACAGCTGATGAATACAATTGTAAAGGTAAGAATCAAAACAAACACCGCACATTATGTTCGATTGCATTTGGTTTGTAGCAATAATCATTTTCGTCCCATCTATTTACAAATCCTGATAATCTATTAAGATAAAAAGATTATTTCTCAGGTAAAACGCTATCAATGATAAAGGGTGCACAGTTTACTGGGGCTTTTTCCGTTTTGTTGTTGTTTTTGGGGGTATAGTCCTTCTTCACTTTTATATACAGAGACGTCCTCATTCATATGTTTAAAAAGCTGCATATCGCAATTTAGAAAAAGACAGATTTGATTTTACCTTTAATGATTGTGATTTTACAATTTAAACGAATTCGTTATCATTTTAGCAGTTTTCTTCCCCAAACCTGGTTAAAAAATCATGGATGCGAAATGAAAACAGAGACTCTTGTTAAACTGATATTCTAGGATCCTGCATACTCCTTTCTTTTTACTTTGTTTCTTATTATTTTCTTTTTGATGTTTTGGAAGTTGTCGAATTGCAAACAAATTTAGAACCGAAGATAAGAGGATCCCAAACTCTTTTCTATGCATACATGACAAACGACGCGAGTTTTGGGACTGGGAAATATTGCCGTTTATCATTTTTAAATGTGAGTTGTGACAAATAGTTCTAAAATGATTGCATTTATTTGCGCTGTGTCTTATGTGAATCACGACTTTGCCCACAGCGTATTATATATTAACTTTTGGCGGATACTTTGTGAATGTTTGAAATTATAATGATAATGTGTTAATTTCTAATGATTTGTGAAGATCAATGACCTTTCTGTACATTGTTTTTCTCTCCGTAAAGGTTCTCGGCGGAGGAGATTCCACCCGATTTGTACTTTATAAACTGTAAAACTCGCATATCAGATTAAAATGTGTTCGTGGAGTTGTTCTACCGAGAGGCGTTGTTTTATCAACACTACGTCTACGTGCATATGAAATTTGTAATTGTTGGTTATTTGAGATTTTTATTAGGTTTTGTAAATAAATAATTGATTATGTTTTACGGCAACAATTTTCCTCCATGCTGCATCCCCAATAGACGGTCATTATACCACAGACGGTCAGTATTACTGAGCGACCTTCGTTTCATTCCAAATATATTTTTTGGTTTTCAAATGGGGAATAAATTTAGTTTTGAAAAAAAAAAACCTCTTGTTTTTTGTGAATTCATGTATAAATTTGAGATATTTTTATTGATATGATTACAAATTATCAGCTTATGGGGTGTAGCATTACAATTCGTCTCCCGGCATTATCAATTGATCTCATTGTCTACATTGAACACTGACCCACGCAAATTCAGGGGAAGCATCACGCTCATTTATTTTAACGCAAACTTATATTTAAAAAAAACAAAACATCAATAGATATGAAATTTAACATTCAATCCCCAGACAAAACATTGTCTCCGAAAGTCATCTACAGAAAACACAGTTAATATGAAATAGGTACAATAACAACCTAGATATCATCACCAATCATGTGAAATTCTGTTTCACAAAAACTGTCAAGGTCAAGCATATATATATATATATATATATCATATTATATATATATATATATATATATATACACACACACACACACACACACACACACACACACACACACACACACACTGTATACGGCGCTTACGGTCTTTGAGCAGAAAGGGATCTTTATCGTGCCAAATCTACTAATATATATATACACACGGCGCTTACAGTCTTTGAGCAGGGAGGGATCTTTATCGTGCCACACCTGCTGTGACACGAGGCCTCGGTGTTTGCGACCTCATACGAAGGACCGCCTCATTTAGTCGCCTCTCACGACAGCAAGGGAGTACTGAGGACCTACTCTAACCCAGATCCCCACGGGAATCTTCAATCGTTGGAACTGTGGAAGAAAAATATCGCCGAATCGGACCAACTAATCTCTGTTGCATGCTGATGTTCATGCATGTAGAAGCACTCGAGTACTACTGTATTCTTTCCTAATTCTTTATACAGTTTGTTGGTTTCCGTGATAGCGAAGTTCATCATTTTAAAGGATACCAGTCAGCGAGACATTTTAATTACGAAATCATAAAACCTTCCATATATCATTAAAGCTCATCAAGTTATGAAAAAATAAGAAAATATTTCATATTGAAGATGACTCGAATGTGGTGAATAGCAATTTCTGGGAAAGAGAAACAATGGGGAATAAACAGAAACACATTTTCCAATTAAATTATGTATCGTGTTAGCATAATTGAACCGTGGGCTTGCGCTGATGACCTTTTTGTGAGAACAATGTTTGCCTTTTAGTTGCTATCTGTCACAATAGTCTTCGGGGAGTTTGTATCAGCGGCTCTTCAACCACGGGAATCAGATTACAAGCGTCAACGTGAACAAGTTGTTAGTTTCTAGTGTAATAAAAGAGATACAGCCAATTTTTATTTATACTAACGAGCTCCCTTGAAATTTCGCAGTTTTTAGAAAAAATTGCAGCAGCCTTGTGATCATTACATATATTTTTTTTTTTCGAATTAAATCAATTATTTTCATTTTAAAGATATCTAAAAACTGTATAAGTTCACGAAGATTGCTATAATTTCCCAAGACACACTCGGGCTTTTAATTTTCTCAAAAAATTCCTTTGGAATTCTACTTTGTTGTTAAACATAATCTGATTTGATCAACTTCATGATTAGAACTCAGGAGCATTTACTTCAAATAGCACTGCGTAAACCACCGTCAAAGATATAGCCCAAATTCGGCACCAGTCAGCGAGATATTTTAATTACGAAATCATAAAACCTTCAATATAGCATTAAAGCTCATCAAGTTATGAGAAAATAAGAATATATATATATATATATATATATATATATATATATATATATATATATATATATATTAAAATGAATATATATATATAGAGAGAGAGAGAGAGAGAGAGAGAGAGAGAGAGAGAATGGAATCATTAAGACATGATAATAATGATATTTCGTAAGCCTGTGCAAAAATGCAGTGGAAATGTATTCAAGTTGTTTTATAGAAATGTACCTGTGTTGTCAGATATGAACATCATTGGTTTTCTGTGATCTAATGATTTGAATTATCAAATGCAATTATGTTCAGAAGAAATAATGTAGAATACCTTGCAACAGTTTTTCTTTTAGAATGGTATTTGATGTATCATATAATAATTTGACGTTTTAAGTTAATCTCCAAATATTCTTAAACTTAGCAAGTTCAAAAAAGGCAAATGATACTGCAGATTTTAAAGGTTGTTATTTTATAGTTATGTTCCGAACCAGCTGAGCTTAACTTCTCATTTTTGCCACCCTTGAAAAAAAAAAGGGGGGGGGGTTATCGGTTTGCCCCAGTCGGTCGGTAGACTAAGTGTTGTTCGCTCAATATCTTCAGGATCCTTTGCGTGACAGTCATCAAACTTGTTTTACTTGTTTTCCCTCAAACTTCCGCCAGAGTTCGTTTGCTCACAAACCAAACTCTTCCACTTAAGCATTATGGGATAGCGATTTCTGAGGCCGCGTATACTGTGACGTTACTGTAGAATGACGAAAAGACATAACGTCAAACGTAAACAACGTTCAAAACAAGAACGTAAACATCAAGTTCATTACTTTACACAATAACTTGAAGAGAGTCTCCCTACTTTTTAATGATCTTTGATCATTTTATGTTTAAAATAAAATCCATACATTATTAATGTCAATATCTTTAAACTTTTAACTACGAACTACTTCTTTAGTGTTATTTACCTGCGTGATAATTGCGGACTCACAATATACAAATCTGTATATTGTACTGCGTCACATAGGAGAGATCTATTCGTAGGTGACGTAATGAGGCCTCGACGGGGAGTTTGGTTTTCCCTAAAAAGTGGATGACCGCTATTGATTTTGAGTTCACAAGGTCAAGGGTCAATATATTCTAGGCATAGGAAGATATCTTAAGAACCCTCTGCTGGACAGACATAGATATCTTAAGAACTCTCTGCTGGACAGACATCAAACTTGTTACGCTGTATTGATTTTGAGATCGAGGATCATACCGGAAGATATGTTCTGTTCAATATTCAATGTATAATGACCATATTTCATATCTAATAAATGGATGGTGAAATGTTTGTAATCATGGTATTTTGAAGGGTTCATCAAATAAAAATAATCCACCATAGGAATTTTCAAACTTTTATCTACTGCTTGATTTATTTCACCAGGAATTTAACATTGAAGTGTATGGGAAAAGCATGTTTTATTACAATATTTTAAAAAGAAATTATATTTTCATACAAATCACTTGGTAGAAAGTTACAAACACTTTCTCTTAGTGAAAATATGAAATAAAATTAATCATTGACTGCATACATTTTAGAAAATTAGATTTTTCTTATTTTTACAAAGGGCAGACAACTCTTCCAAAAAATCTTAAGTACAAAAAGGTCAGCTTCTAATTATTTACCAGTCATGTGAATTTCATCTGCTTCACTTTCATCATTATTTACAATAAACTTTTATATTGATCTAAATCCTTCAAAATTGTTCATTATCCTTTCATTATACATGGAATACCTTAAGAACTCTTTGCTGGACATCTATGTACACTTGTCCTACCTAAAGAGTAGGTGGTCTCTATTAATCTTAAGGTCAAGAGTCAAACCACTCTGGGTATTGGAATATGTCCTCTCATACTCTGGATATTGGAATATGTCCGCTCCATATCTTGAGAAAACTTATCATCAAGTCGCAAGGTCAAAGGTCATGACTCAAACGACTGGTTATTTTAAAATGTCTGCTCAGTATTTTGAAATATCAGAGATTGCCCCTGTCTAGAAGATAACCCATATTTTTCATTATCATTACAGATATTCTAAATTTAAAGTTGAAAGGGATTCCTTTCAATACATTGCCACAAGGAACAGGGGTGGGGGGGGGGGATATAAGTAAAATTGAAATTTATTTTCATGAACTTTTGGAATACAAAAATTAGTCTCTGAATTCAAATCCCGCATTTTTATGAGTCTTTCCAATACAATAGAAAGTGATGGATCCTTCTTCAGTCTGCTAATATTAACCATACTATTATTTCCCAATATTTTCACAGCATGTTATGAAAAAGTATTGGAGGGACATTCAGAGACAGCACTATAAATATTGTTGAGTTTTGTTAGTCTTAGGAATACATATGTTTATCTAACTGTTCACGCCCCAGTTCGTGAAAGGAAATTGTAAGATTATCGAAACTTCCCATTCCAATAAAGGACCCGGGATTCAGGAGAGTTGAAGCAGGTGGTCTTTTGAGTCAATAAATGAGAAAATAGAGTCTAATTACATATTGTTATTGTGTTAATTGGCTGAATTCAGATAATACGTGCGCATTCTTAACTGATTGTATATCGTCAATGAATGGTAGGACATTGTGTGGAGGCAGTATTGATGTTCTACCTAATTTGCCCTTCCCCTGTAAATAGTCTATACAGGTTATTGTTCAGTAGTAACTCTCATACTTATACCCACTTTACATACAAAAAATAATGAAAATGTATGACATATACATATACAGAATTTATTCTATATCTGTTGTGTCTTAATGAAAGACCAAGAAACTGTGTTATACATAATATTGATTATTCTAAAGCTTAAAGATCTACATAAAAGAACGGCATTACATGCACTCTTGATCTCCTTAAAAATTGTTAGTTTATTTTTTTAAATGTTTAAATTGTTCCTCTATTAACATTTTACTAGAATGCTTGAAAACTTTATATTGTAAAGTGCATGCTGTTGTCTTTTATCGTAACCTACATATGCACAGGTGGCGACATAGTCATAACGGTTTTAGAAAAAAGAACATTATAATTTTATTGTGGGTTTCGCAAAATTCCTGTTTACTGGGAAAGCATTGAAGATCTTAAAATGTCTATTCACTTAATCATTGTCGCCTGACCGCATCAAAGGGCCTATATTCCAATAAAAACATACGCTCTTACTCCTGGCAGGATCATAATCAAGAATTACTTCCTCGTCTTCCGCGCCAAAATGTCATGCGGTAAAACGTACAAAATAACACCTGAAGCAAGACAGAATTATCGATAATGTGAAAGCCTACCTCTCATGGTTCTTGAATTGTTATTTTATAAGTAGAAAATTGATACTTGATGAATGAAGGACTATGCATCATTAGCGATCCAAGCCTATACGACGAACTACAGAATATTTTCTGCAATGTCCTGAAAGCAATATTTGTCAGGGTCCATACTTGTTCGTTATACGTCACTCAATACAACATGTTCCATGTACAGTCGTGTTGGAGGAGTTGGTATTTGGGGGGAGCCTTTTCATTTAATTATAGGCACAAAAAATTCGTCACATTTTATGTTTGGATTTACACATTGTATATACAGGAACTTATATGTGACGTATACATCATAGACACCATCTTGCAATATAGATGCAACACCATGCCTCTCAGGTATTTGAGTGATCGGGAAATTGTTGGGGAAATTGGCACTCTGTCCCTCCTAACTTGTCTTGACATTTCATTGTAAAATGTATTTTCAAAAGGTACATAGAAAAAGTATATTAGAGATAGGAAACAGACCATTATTATTTAACAGAAAATGGCATCAACTATGGCATGATATATGTCTTTTGTTTACCAAAACTGAAAAGATACATTTTACTCTCTTAAAGTGTATGGAATATAGAACAGGTGATTCGCCCTCCAGTGAACAAATATATCTGACTATCCGTAATATATTTCATAAAGTATTGGGGTTGGCGACGGCTGTGAACACTTTTTTCCATATGAAAACAACGTTGGGAAATGAATAAGTGAAGATAATGAAAAGTGAACATTTTCAAAACTCCTACAAAGAATACAAATCCAAGAGTAGGGCAAACACGGACCCTTGGACAAATCAGAATTGGGGTCAAGTGCCTAGAAAGAGTAAGTGTCCCCTGCTGACCGGTCACACTCGCTGCGAGCCCTATATCAAACGGAGTAATTCGTAGTCAACATCACTATGTAAAGAACGGCCTTATTATAAATTTGTATGAACTACGTCAAACAGCATTCAATTTAATGACAGGATGTATTTGCAAATGAAATATTTATACTGATCTTAGAATGCGCGAAATGCTGCCTTAAAAGAGACTGTTAAAACCTCTATAACATCAACTTGGTTGTCAGTAGCCTGTCTCGATTTAAAACTTTGATCATATGCAGACCATGCTTTCGTTTACCGAAATAGTTTTGTCATTGTCTATGCTCAATAAAATATCAAAACTTGAAGAAGATATGGAAGACTATGTGGTATCTTTTATTTCGAGTTCACTCTGATATATCAAATCGACAAATGAATGAAAATGAGTATACGTTGTTGGAGTATCTAAATGTCAAGTTGAAAGCTATAGAAAAAGACTTTTCTTCTCATGTATAAGTTTTGAATAAATCCTGCTTCATAAGAATACAAAAGACAGCTCAACTGATGAAGGAAAACAGTTCGTGTTCATGGGAACTCCTACAGAGTTGTGGAAAACCTGATCACCAAAGACCTCCTAGATATTGTCAATGAGAAACCCAATCATCTTTTTTAATATCATCTTCTGAGGACTTGTGCGTAGAATCAGTGGTGATTAACAAAATAATTTTTGGATGATATATCACAAGAAATGGATACTTACGAATTTTATTTTCATTGAAGAAGCAGAAACTACATAAGGGATGACGATAAAACCTTTTAGAATGATAGTATACCATTTGTAGGTCAAAATTACCTATATGCACGTGTGTTTTATCTTAATTGGATAATACAAAAATGTTTGTAACTAACATATAAATTAAGGAAATTGGAAGATATTCGCCGCATACAATGTAGGTAGATGATTGGAGTAATGAAAATGCCAATGAGCATGCACCTGCATTGTATTCTCTGAAGGATCTTAACCTTCTTGTTTTTCATCGAAATCTTTTAAAATTTGCTTTTATTAGATGTACCTTAGTACTCCTTGCAATATGCTGTGGTCAAAATTACTGTAGTACATGCATGAGTGCTAAATTAGGATTCAACAATTTTAAAATCACTGACTTTCCTATATATGGTGATAAAATCATGAAATTCACACTGTGGGTATATGGTACAAATGCCTGTTAATAACAACAAAAGTGCTGAGTCATACCGAGACATACTCTTGTGTCCGTGTATGCACATAAATTGCTTTTTCATTTTTGGAATACTAAAATGACCATATCTAATTAAAGACTCAAATAAAATGAAATTGTTGCTGTAGGTTAACGATACGGATGGTGTCCACAAAAAATCTTGAATCAAATTTTCATGCGCGTGCATTGTAATTTTTAACCACTAAAATCAAGTTAATTGACTTATAACATTTTTAGATCTCAATGAATTGTTTTGAAATTTATCATACAGCTCTATTTTTTTTAGACTCTCTACTGATTAATGTCATTAAAATCACTTACCCGCACACGCAAGCATGAACACTCAATTTTGATTGGCTAATTATTTGAATACCACAACTTTTTTATTAATGAGAAATATGGAATGATACTGACATCATAGTTACACACTAGTTACAAGAATCTACAATGTAAAATTATTAGTCGTGCTGAAACATTTGAGCATGCGTGCATTGTTTTTGGACTTCCTGTTTTGCTCTCGCTGTCAGTTCCCTATTTATCGTTGAATTTTTTTAAAATCTTGTAGTTATATATTAAGACTTGTAACGAGTCCCCACAAACACGCGAATGCACGTGTTGAATGTTTATACATTGGATGATACATCTATAACAAATTGTTTCTCAATTAAATGTCTGAAACTTGAGATATAGGTACATATTAAGACGCTGGCGTTAACCACTGGTATCACGCTTGTACGTAAGCTTAATTTTGATTAGATAATACTTAAAAATTCTATGAATTTCTTGTTTTTCAATGAATTCATCTGAAAATTATATTGTATGTATATAGTGAGAGGACTGATGAATTGCAATGAAAGGGCATTCACGTTTGATTAAATAAAGTGAATTGTTTTACTCTGTGAAAGGTAACCGTGTGCCTAGTTCACTATACGGTTAGACATAGGTTAAGGTATACACACCCATTCTCCTGGTTGTATTTCGTCTTGAGCATATTGTTATGCTACGAAGTTGGATTACAGAATAAGTTTGAAATAATGCAAAAATTGTCTATTTTTCGTTACTTTTCGTTCTTCGTTCCACGTTTCAGAGCGCCAGCTGAAACGGAATGCAAAAGAAAATTTTACAAAGGATCTTGTGATATGCCCAATTATTTTTTTTTTTTAAACATATAAGTTATAGCTTCTCATGACCTGACAACTATTATGGGAAATATTTCCTGGCTTTATAGTTATTTGATTTAAATTCTTGTTATTCACAAAAATATTTTCCAAGTTTTATGGTTGTTTTAAGGATGTGTAGTGCCTCATCTAAAAATTTGGAAAGGGAGAACTTTAAAACGAATTGTCGACCTATGACGGGTTTGAATGAAAATAGAAGTAAATCAGATCACCCATCCTTTTAATAATTTTTCCACCATTAAGATTTCCCCGACAATCATGAGATGATTATGATAATAACCGTAAATCATTAAAAGAAATAATTATGACAAAACAGTCATATCGAGAAATTTTAAAATCCTCCCCCTCATGTATGTGGTAGATTGAGAAATTAAAAATATGATATCACAAGGAAATGATATTAGTAATACTCATTGCTGGTATCAGTTGAACTCCTTTTTATCAGTATAAAAGCAGGAAAACCTAATGAATCAGTAGAGATATACGGTAATTGCATGTCTACCAGCTATTCCGCGCTTGCTGTTAATATTGAATTGCATTCCATTCGCTGTAATTTCACGAATTGCTGAGCGCATTTTCTCGCCATCATTAATAGCTTGAACCAATAGTTTTTGTTTGTTATAGGCCTACTGAATTCTTCTCAATTTTTTCATAGTGCATTTATACGCAAGTAGTAACTATTACTGTTGAATATAAACTTGATTGATTAAGGGGGGAATTGACACAAGTCCCATCATTGAGAAATCACTCCGTCATGTACTGTAATCATTGTTTCAGTAGTATTAATTAGATAGTAACTATCTTGTTAACAGTCTACATGTACTTTTTTTCAGTTGGAGGAACAGAGAAGATTATACTGTAAAGGGCAATCAGCGATGTCCCCAGATTTTGGAAGCATAGATTGGTAAGTCCAAGTTCTGAAGTTCACGTTATATACTAGACCAAGGTCGTCATAGAATTTCAAGGTCTACAACTAGTGAACTTAAACCTATGCGTTAAAGACTAATTTTGACAAAACTTCTTAGAACAATAGAGAAAAGTGGCATCAGGAGTTTCTTCAGATAAAGATGAAAATGGAACTTTAATGTAGGTATACCAAAATGAGTAAAGCAAGCCAAAGAAGTAACGGAAAAGCTGATTATTGCAAAAATTACGAATGTTGGGGACATGTAACTTTATCCACCAACCTAATTTAACAATTTAGCTAATTTGTCCTATAAATTTTCCTGATTAATAGCAAATAATCAGCTCTTGGTGCTTCTCCTCACATCTTCCACAATTGCGCGTCGTATTTCCAATTCCCTTAAAAGTAGATTCCCCTGTGGAGCATCAGTAGATTGCAAAAACAGCCCATACTTTAAAACTGAAAGAGTGGAATTCGCCTCTGTATGTGCTGTTTTTATATTGCTGTCACACAAATAATGAGTTCACGAAATGCCTGCCTTTTGAGATCGTTCATCATATCATCAATTCTTTTGTACACACCAGTGTTTATCTCTTAAAACATTTTGACAATGTTATAGCCTACTGTAAAATATTATTAGCCGATCAAAAGCCAATTCCATCAAACAGAGATTGCGGATCAAGAAACGGTGGGGGACTGTGTATCATTGTGATGGCCAGCATCACAGAAGTGTGACATTACATGTATGTGCTAAGTTCAAGGTCTATAACTCGTTGAATAATAGGTCAACAGAGACCAAACGTAACAGATTGATGTAATTTCCTGTATAAATTTTCAATTTAATAGCTGCGTCCATAGCAAAAGAAACAAGTCCGGAAAACTACTAAGATGATATATTTAAGGAATGAAGTTATTTGGGGGAGGGGGGACTTTAGCTTCGTTCCATATGATTTAATACATATAGACAAACTACAAGATGCAGTCTATAAAAATGCAACAACAACAAAACCCAGCTTCAAATGATTCCGTTTGTTGACGTAGCCATGTTAGGTAGTCAAAGTGTACGTGAAAACATTGCCCACCAGTAAACTATATCAAATTGAACGAAATTCAAACAAAACAATGTAAAATATTCAGCTTCACCGTGCACTGTCACTCGGATCACCTCGGTCGATTCCATCTAACCTCGGATGTGTGATGTTTTCCGCCATACTACGTATACAGTGATGTATAACAACACGTTTAACGTCACTGAACAACCAGCTACTGATAGCTCCCGCGAAACATATTTATTTTATAACACTCTCAATGTTTGTAATTATTTCTCTTTGAGAATTATGGGGTTTTTCTCGAAATAAAGGGCAGTTCTTTTTAAAGGAAAACTCGATAAATTCATTTTTTTTATAAACCATATTTTAATCACTACTTTCTGAAAGTGGAAGTTTTTCCGGGAGAGTAAATAGACGACCGCATAACAAATGTTAGACGTAGCTGCGTATAACTTACCGTCATACATCCGAGGCTAGATGTAGGATACCGGAATCTGCCGAAATTTGCTAAATGCGTACAATGTATATCATCATAGAAAATATATGACGTCACAATCAATGATGTCGCAACAGTGAAAGACAGACAAAATTCACATGGCTGTCTCACATGGGTAAAGTCGATCTCACACTGGTGATAATGCTTTATTACTTACTCGTGGGAAAATTCTACCTTGGGTACAAGATTGGCTGTCTAGGACTCGACAAAGCCTCGTGTAAGACTGCGAATCTTTACCCTTGGTGGAATTTTCAATACCCGTACCAATGAAGGGTTCAATTAGACAGTTACTGTATGGCGTTAACAAATGCAAAATGAAACGTAGAATTTCTGTATTACACCTTTTAAAAGAACTTCTACACTATTAACATGTCTAGTGCCGTGACTGTATTGAAGGACGAAGCAAAGTCATTTATAATATCCATAACAGTACAAAAAATATCACGAAGTTAGCACCCATGGTGTGAGGACAGAGCTCTATCAAAGCATCCTAACACTTTTTATACCACTTTAGATATTTGATTCACCTATTCGCTGACGTCTCCATATGAGTGAAAAATTCTCGAGAGGGACGTTAAACAATATTCAATTGATATTTGAACGCGGGAAATACAACGCAATTGATGTAAATAGTGCATTGTGGCGTCATATTCATAAATAGGAGACATGGTACAATAGCATTTATATGAAAAGGTGAAGATAACGAACAGTGATAAATCTCATAACTCCTATAAGGAATACAAAATAGAGAGTTGGGCAAACATGGATCCCTGGTTATACCAGAAGGTGGAATCAGGTGCCTAGGAGGAGTAAGCATCCCCTGTCGACCGGTCACCCCCGCCGTGAGCCCTATCACGATCAGGTAAATGGAGTGACCGTAGTCAAAATCAGTGTTATATGTGATTAAGAAAATGGGGTTTACATGTATTTACGGATTTTATGTATCATCTAAGAACGACGTGAACTTGGGTACACGAGATTCAAAATGGAGAAACATATATCCTCGCGCTTGCATTCAAATCTATATCATTTTGATTATAATTTTCAAGTTGGATTGGCATGGTTTTATTTTTCATCAGTTTTCTATATTTTTCTTTTAAACATGTATATACGTGTTAGTAATAGAAAAGTATATGATCGGAATATTTCATTCATTTATCTTTTCCTTTAAAAAATTCAAAATGCTTCCATAGATTTGACGATATTTACACCCTTTATTCAATATACATGTACAGTACAGAAAATATTATCTCCGTCAATTACATTAATTGCAAAGCACAAAGTATGCAAAACATGAATAAACTTACTTAATGAACCATTAATTTTGTAAAAATAAAAATATAAAGAACAAAGAAAACCCCGCATATTTCGATACTTCGGGTTCATCTCAGGATGGTTTGACCATCTACCTTTTTTTTTCTCATCATGTCCCGAAAACATCTTTAATTGTTTCATTTGCTAATTAGATCTTGTTTACCCAAGGCGACAAAGCGTTGATTATTCCTGCGCAAATCAAAAGTCCAAAAGTTCATCTACTGTGTATATCAAAGAAGAAAATTAATGGACTTGAGAAACCAAAGAAACCCCTTTATAACACATGTCATCTCATACAAAACTGGCAGGCAATCCTTGATTACTACCTTTGAACGAGATCTCACGTATCTTTGACCGTTCAAATATTGTATTATCATCATATTGTATCCGATGAAAAATGCAATCAAATAATCAATTATGCAAGGAAATGTTCCGATGGAATACAAATTCCAAATTGTCATTTATGTTACATGATAGGATACGATATAAAACAAAATCAAGTTGTTGGGAGATAAAATATTTCGACGAGTGAAATGGCATTAAAGGACCTTCTATACACTAACTAGAAAAAACCTTTCAGACAACCAGAAAATAACACCCTTTAAACTTACATATAAGGAAAACATAGATTGTATTTTTGATTGTAGGATATCAACCTTCTTTTGCAAAACAAAATTTCTCAAAATACCCAATTATTAAGTTTGGAAAAAAAAATAAAAGCAAGAAAACCAATTGACTAGTGAAATTTGTATTTGCGAAAACATAATTACATGAAAAGAAATTATTGAAACAACAAATCATTTAAAAGCAATGTTGTAATTGTTCTATCCAAGTGAAGATCACTTTAAGCATGTAAAAGTACATGAAACACACCCTTGGTGTGTCCAGGGGTCCATGTTTGCCCAACTATCTATTTTGTATTGCATATGGGATTTATGAGATTGATCACGTTCGTTATCTTCACCTTTCGTAACCATCTTCATTTTGTAAGGAGTTTTCATCATCATAGCGCAAACTGTATTTTTGATATGATAATGTATATTGTTTAAAGTCCCGCTCGAGAATATTTCAAATATATGTGGCAATAAAATGTAGGACAGTATGATAGTCATCGACTGTTATAATTTCAATATATGTAAATATTTCACTGCAGTACAGATAAGCAGCTACATTTCTGTAACAGGAAACAAGTTCACTGCTAAGAACTCTTTAATGTACAATGCATAAATCATAGTTTATTGACCGGTCGACAGGGGATGTTTACTCCTCCTAGGCACCTGATCACACCTCTGGTGTGTCCAGGGGTCTGTAATTGCCCAACTATCTATTTTGTATTGCTTGTAGGGGTTGAGAGTTATCCCTGTTCGTTATCTTCACTTTTTCATAATAGTTTTTGAAGGTATTTTCCCTTATATATGATTATTTAGGACATTGAAGGATAAAATGAAATCCATCCTTAATTTGTTGGGTGTCACAAACATCTATCTTGCCTGCTCTTACGTTGGTGTCTTCCAGATTCAACATCCAAACAGTGCGAGAAAATCTTAACGCGAGATTCCAAACATTGCGAGAAAGTCTTAACGCGAGATTCCAAACATTGCGAGAAAGTCTTAACGCGAGATTCCAAACAGTGCGAGAAAGTCTTAACACGAGATTCCAAACAGTGCGAGAAAGTCTTAACGCGAGATTCCAAACAGTGCGAGAAAGTCTTAACGCGAGATTCCAAACAGTGCGAGAAAGTCTTAACGCGAGATTCCAAACAGTGCGAGAAAGTCTTAACGCGAGATTCCTTAATTTATAAACCATCACATTAGGTCTTTTATTCGCTTATATGCAGTTTGAATATGTCAATTGTTGCCGAAAATACAGTATACAAGATTTCATGTAGATTTTGAACTATGTCATTTATAAATAATTTTCTGTCTTTTTTCTTTCAGATAGCTTTTCAAACCATGTAACTCACGAACCTCTTATTGAGGAGGAAAGTGAACAAGTGACTTCCGGAAGCATATTGAAATTCTACAAAACCTAAATCTGTTCATCCTGTGATTTCAATGGCCAATATCTCAATTGATGTTTTAGTTAATGAACTCCTAATCAATATGCCGCACTTATGAATCTTCTGCGTAAATTTCTCCAGAATTTATATACATGTATATTTCTTCAACAATGTGCATCTGATGGTAAATGGTGGATATTGCCTGGAATAAAAGATATCATAGTACGGTTGTATCATGTGTTATTTCTTCTATTGTTTCGTTAAAGCACCAATGTGTATAATCCAACTTATCCGTTCTGCTCCCAAAACGTAATGATTAAAGATTGTACTCCAGAAGTATTCAATTATAAGAAATATTACTAAGGATTACAAATAACTTAGGTTATAAGAAATATTACTAAATAAAGGATTACAAAGAACTCAGATTTAAAAATATTACTGAGTATTAGAAATAACTCAGATTATAAGAAATATGACAGGACTACAAATAACTTAGATTGTCAGAAATATTACTGATGATTACAAATAACTTAGATCATAAGAAATATCACTGAGGATTACAAATAACTTAGATTATAAGAAATATTACTGAGGATTACAAATAACTTAGATTATAAGAAATATCACTGAGGATTACAAATAACTTAGATTATAAGAAATATTACTGAGGATTACAAATAACTTAGATTGTAAGAATTATTACTGAGAATTACAAATAACTCAGATTATAAGAAATATCTGCGGATCACAATTAACTTAGATTATAAGAAATATTACAAACTAAGGACTGAGCATGGCCATCAAGATGTATATTTGCACTCAGTGAAGTACCGGAAATAAAATTCAAAACGTTTCTGAGCATGTAGCACTGACTAATGAAATTCCCGCCAGCTAATGCAATACGATTACCTAACCTATTCGAGTTGTACAGCAAATGTAATCCTGATTTTTTTTAATGGTTGCGAATACACCTGCTAATATAATCCCTATTCAACCAGTATGGAACCAAAACATATTCCCCGTGTAACCTATCTAATTCTTTGATCACTTTTGGTTTTCTAAACACAGAAAGATAGATAGTATGTACTTTTGTTTTGAGGTGTCTAATACGGAATTTTAATATCCCTCTTAAACTTTTAATCCATTCTGACAAGGTATCAAGTTCTTTTTCATATTTAGTCCAATTCATAATAGAGATTAAGTTACGTCGCCAATTGCAAGATCGAGATTCTCTGAATTCAGGACCTCTTTTAAATAAGTAATTTCAGGTCCTAATACCTTCTTGATTTGCCAGCAGCCTTCGATGTCATCGACCACGAAATACTACTTCAACGCCTTTCCGTATCCTGAGGACTTAATGTTGATGCCCTAGAATTGATCAGATCCTATTTACAGGATAGAAACCATTGTTTTACGTCCGCCTAGCAATGATACTTCATATCATTGGAACCATTAGGTCAGATACCCGTCAGTTACCTTTTGGTGTTCCCCAAGGGTCTGTTTTGGGACCCAAATTATACTGTCTTTTTACAAGACCCATTGGAACAATATTTTGTGTTCATGATATGAAGTATCATTGCTACGCAGACGATACACAAGTCCACTTGGTAATCAGACCGAAGAAAACTGGGTAAACTATGTATCTCGCATGGAATCCTGCATTGTAGATATAGGATCTTGGATGACACCGAAACTTTTTAAATTAAATCAAAACAAGACTTAATTGATTCTGTTTTTAAAAAAAACCCAAACTTAGACTGCACTTTAACACTACATCCAAAAAGGGGGGGGGGGGGGGGGCATACTGTGCACCATTTGTGAAAAATTTAGGCGTATTTTCGGTCAACATCTTACAATGGAAAATCAAGTGTTAACGGTTGTAAAATCATGTCATCATAAGTTTATTTAACATCGGGCGGATAAGACACTACTTAACAAATGAAGCTAGCAAAACCCCGGTAAACGCCTTTGTAACATCTAAACTTGGAACCATTGGACCGTCTGCAACTGGTGCAGAATACTGCTGCTCGCCTAGTTACGAAGACGACGAAGTGGGAAAACATAATTCCGATTACGGCGGAACTTTGTTGGCTTCCTATCCATTACCGACCCCAGTTCAAGATTTTGACCTATGCCTATTGTTCCTTCCATAGATCTGCGTTGTCATACATCGTAAGTATTGAAAGTCTTTAAAATGAATACTACGGTCTGAATCAAAGTCGCCACTTGTAGTGCCAAAATCAGATCAAATAAATACAGACTTAGCTGGGCTGCAGCACATCTCTGGAATGACCTTACAAATACATGTAACATCAAAAAGTCAACATCTATTGAAATTGTCAAAAAGCGTATTAAAACTCATTTCATAAATTAGCTTTTTAGATTCTAACATGTATCAACCGTGGCAATTTTAATTATCAAAACCCATTAGCTTATCGATATTAATTATAGTGTTTTATTTTGATAATTTTACAGATATAAGATCTTATGTCAAACTGCCATGTAATTGTGTTTTATTGCTGCATTCTTCTTCTTTCCCTTGTAAAGCGCCTTAGAGTAACTTACATTTTGTAGTATCCCCTCACGCAACTAATTGTAAGCCAAATTTAAAAAGAACCCTTCCACCAAGGATTATCAAACAACGCATACTTCTGTGGCATTCTAAGAGGACGAACCCTATTCATTTTCAAGTAAATTGGTGAAACAGTTTTTAAAATGAAAGGTGAAGATAACGAACAGTGATCAGTCTCATAAATCCCATAAGCAATACAAAACAAGAGGTACTGTGAGCTATGCTCACCGAGAATACCCCCGCTTACCCCAATATCCCAAAGGGTGTTGGTAATAGGTAAAACTTCAGTATTATGATCCAAAAGGTATCTAGGAACACAGCACCTCCATGCGATGAAAAAAGCCGTTAAAGAATTTAAATGGAAACCATATTGCTACTTTGATGTCCAGTGCGCGTGACCTTTGACCTTTTGACCCCAAAATCGATAGGGAACATCTTCATCCCATGGGTAGTCCATATGTATGATATGGTGACTGTAGGTGGAAAGGATAACGCTTTAGAGCCCGGAAACCATATTGCTACTTCGATGTCCAGTGCGCTTGACCTTTGACCTTTTGACCCCAAAATCGATAGGGAATATCTTCATCCCATGGGTAGTCCATATGTATGATATGGTGACTGTAGATGGAAAGGATAACACTTTAGAGCCCGGAAATCATATTGCTACTTTGATGTCCAGTGCGCCTGACCTTTGACCTTTTGACCCCAAAATCGATATGGAACATCTTCATCCCATGGGTAGTCCATATGTATGATATGGTGACTGTAGGTGGAAAGGATAACTCTTTAGAGCCCAGAAACCATATTGCTACTTCGATGTCCAGTGCGCTTGACCTTTGACCTTTTGACCCCAAAATCAATAGGGAACATCTTCATCCCATGGGTAGTCCATATATATGATATGGTGACGGTAGGTGGAAAGGATAATGCTTTATAGCCCGGAAACCATTGCGTCTACAGACGGACGGACGGACGGACAGACAGACGGACAACCCGATTCCAGTAAACCCCCACCCCACAACTTGTTGCGGGGGGTATAATAAATAGTTGGACAAACACCGACCCCTGGACACACCAGAGGTGAGATCCCCTGTCAACCGGTTGCACTATATCTTGGTATCGCGTCATCACACAATTTGAAATATGGAATTTCATGTAAGTGTTAATAATACTGACTTTGTGTGTGTATGAATGATGCCAGATCATTGAAAGTTAGCCTGAACAAATCTTGAGACGTGTATGAATGAAAGTGTCATTCGTCAACAAGCTTTGGGTAATTAAAATAATTTGATACACATATATCTATTAATATCGTTGTTTCATTACCATTCGTGCCAGTTAACAATACAAAATTAATCCCGTGGTGCTTTGGAAAGTACGTAATTTTTTTTAGTGAAAACTAGAAAACTGACACGGTCAGCAAGGGCCCCGCTGAGGGTTATTAGAGGAAAGTGACATCTGTATTTGATAGAGCAATGTTTGGGGCTGGTGTATATGTTAGAATTAATAATATTCAAAGATACATTGGAATGCAAATTTTAAAACAAAGGAATCATGAAGCCTATTTATGAGAGACTGATGCAAATTTAAATTACTTTTGTTTGACACACACTCATCCACTCAAACACAATAACTGGTACAAAATGTGGTACATACTATTCGAAAAGGATTATGAATTTGACATATTGATGTCTAGTAAAAGGAAATTCTGACATCGGGGGTCTAATAAGTGTTTTCAAACATATTTAATAGTAGTCCGAAATATCTTACGTTTTCCTATTAGTAAGTACAAAAAGCATCGTTTTATTGATTAGTTGTGAGTTTAACATTGAATTCGGCTCGCAAGTATTTAAAATCGGCCCGAGAATGTCGCCTCCAGCATCCGCCCCGACACAAAATTATACCTTTTTGACATTATTTTAAAACCTCTGTACAATGAAGATAACAGTTTTTTTCCGTGGTGATTTTTACGACACTTACCTGATAAGGTAAACGACAATGCAATATCAGCAACATTTGATATTGTTAATTTGTATACTATTACTTGCCCATTCCGATTTCGAGCGTTAAAAACCACCGCGGTGGTCTAGAGGTTAGAGCGTTCGCCCTTCATGCGGAAGGCCGGGATTCGAATCCCGGCCGCGACAGACCTAAGTCGTTAAAACAGGTAGTGACAGTTCCATCACCAAACGCTCGGCATCAGGTGTGAATGTCACGGGTTATCGGAGATGACATTAAAAACGGATGTCCCGTATCACAGTAGGTGTGGCACGCTAAAGAACCCTCCTGCTCAATGGCCGTAAGCGCCTAGCAAAGGCCTAAACTTGAAGCCCTTCAAATGGTCTTGGTGACGTCTCCATATGAGTGAAAAATTCTCGAGACAGACGTTAAACAAGATACAATTAATCGAGCATTGGAAAATTTGATAATAGCCGATTGTTAGGCCGTTCTTGGCACACTGATTTTGACTACGCATAACTCCGTTTACCTGATCAAGATATAGGGTCACGGCGGATGAGACCGGTCGACAGGGGATGCTTGCTTCTCTTAGGCACCTGATCCCACCTCTGGAATATACAGAGGTCCGTGTGTGCCGTATTGCTTATTGGAGTTATGAGATTGATCACTGTTCGTTTATCTTCGCCTTTCACACAATAGGTTGTGATTCCTCAAGCATTGTCATTTTAACTTCATCGCTATAAGTTTTATTAGTCACCTAAGCAAATTTATGCTCTGCATCACCCTCAACTGATTGAAATCAAATGCTGAGGAGCTGCTATCAGAAGAACTTTAGAAAAGGGCGGAGCACTGTCGAACTGTCGCGTCCTCATTGAAAAACATCGATTACAACACCAAAAGGACATCTTTATCAACTTCATCGACTTCAAGAAGGCATTCGATCGGGTGTAGAACAGCGGTTTCTGGCAAGTACCAAGAAGCAATGATGAAGGGCTCATTCAAGTCATCCAGGCCCTCTATAAACATTCCAGCAGCGCAGTGCTCCTCAACAATCAGCAAGGACAATTCTTCTGGACTAGCTACAGTAAGAGTCAGGCAAGGGTCACTGGTATTAAACTGATGTACGTAACTGCAGTTACGTACATCCCAAGATGGCGGAAGAAGAAACAGGTAAATTAGAATAGCGATGTTTTTGTCTTTTAGAAAGCAAAGTGAAATACACTTCACGAAAGAGGATGTCTATTTATATCAATAGTTCACAATTGTACCCAAAGTCTTCATGATACTATCCCGAATTTGCTGCAATCGGTATTCGAAATACGTAGATTGATGTACCTAACTTTCACAATATGATGTACGTAACTTTCCGATTTGCACATAAAAGATGTACGTAACTCAAAAGATCTCTATTAAACTTTTATTCATTTGTTCTTTCAAAAAGCCCGATAGAATGCCTTCATCAATGAAAATCACATGTTAAATAATGCTACCAACATCCCATCAAATCAAACTTTCAATTTAAGCTCTTTTAAGAAGATTTAGGAATGTTCTTTCATATCTATGATGCAGTACCTATAATGCTATAAGTTAAAGAGCAATCAATCAAAAAATGGCACAATCACTGATAAACTTCATTCAAAGTACGCCACAAATATTCTTCAACGGTAACCAAACTCGTTAATGCATGAGCAAGTACAGTATCGACGATGTTTTTGTAACAAAAGGATAAGGGACCGGTCATTTAACTTGGTTGGTTGGGGGGGGGGGGGGGTCGCGACAGAATTTTTTCCGCACTCAGCGGGCGACAATTTTTTTTTTATGAATTTACGTTTCGCGACAATTTTTTCCAGTTTAATATTGCATTACTTTTATCTGGGACTACTATTAGTGCAAAACTTTGCTTCAGATAAAAAAAATTTCGTCAGCAACAAAATTAAAAAAAAAAAAAAACATAGCCCCTTTCCGCAAGTTACATGGTTGGTCCATTGGCAAAATGAACAAAAAGTATTTTTACACACCGAAAATAACATAAATCAAATGAATGTAATACTGTAGCATGATCGGTTTGTCCACTTTATCTTTTCTATGATTGATACTTTGTTAATATGGCTATTCTTTTTGCTTTCTTTGATCCAGATATACATGTAGCAAAAAAGCAAATTTATATATATTCATTGGTTATAAAATTGAATTTTCAGACGAATGTATGTGTTACAACTGCACAACGGTCTCTTCAAGTCCAAATCAGATCTTGCTTCATACGATCAACAGACATGAAACAGAGGAGAAATTTACCGTAGTAGTAAAAATATTTCAACATTAAACTGAAATTAGATATATTTCTGAATTTCACAAGAAGAATTTTCACAAAAATCGGATGAAAATGGCTTTCAACAGATATTTTTTTTTTTTGGAAAAAATGTAATTTTATATGAAGAAATATGAAAATTTCGACGTGTTACAACACTTATGTATATCATGCATGTGCAGACGAGAACGCGTGAAATGATATTAAAATAATATATTGAAGGTAATTAATTGGTATTAATTGTACTCGGATAAAACAGACTCTGTAGCTCTGAAGATCACATGAAAATTTTCCAGGAGAGTTAATTCCAGCAGAGTAATTGAGTCTACGTAGTATTGCAGCAAAAGAATACCAAACAAATCATGTTTGTCAACGTATCCTAAAGAAATACCTGGTAAAAACATCCCCCAAATATTTATGCACATTTTTACACACACACCCCCCCCCCCCGCGCCCAAAAATAATAATAAAGAATTACTGAAAATCTACATAACCTGAAAAATATAAAACATCTTAAAATCAAGATCTTCTAAGCTTGTGAAACATTCATACAAGTTAATGATAATGATGTAAATTTCTCCTTTAAATCTTTAACCCCGTCAAAATACCAAGAAAACCAACCCCAAAACATCCATTTTACCTACCCCCTACCCCCCCCCCCCCCTCCCCCGACAGACATACTACGGTTTTGTTGGAACTCCAAAAGACACCAAAATTCAAAATTTGTCCTCCCAAGAATAGGCATAGTCTTTAAATGGTACAAAATTTGGAGTAATACCCCCCCCCCCCTTCCCTGTGTGCAGCATCTGTTCGTAACAAATATCTCAAGAGGTTATAGAATGAGTTTTTTTATATATATCGCTAATGGCATTCTTTCTCTGCCACAAAGTATGCGCATTACTTCTCTACTTGTTTGGCTGCTTAGAAAGCAAGCTTTAGGGTTTGTCGAACTACGAGTGAATTGCACAGTTACGTACATCATATAGGAAAGTTACGTACAACATATAGGAAAATTACGTACATCAACCAAAAATATTTTAATGAGTTGCGTACATCACGTGTGTTTTTACACAGGAGTTTAACTCGTCCATTCAGGAAAAACAAACGGATTTTACCATTCTGAACGATAAAGCGTAAAGAGATACACGAACTTGACTAATTAATATCACTGAATAGTTGATAGGATAAGATATAATCTAAATTGAAAAATTAACCGTTTCTTCTTCTTAAGTTAGGACGTCCTAACTACTAAGGAACATTCTTATTCCTTTACATTCATTTATACCCATGGTGTTCGTGAAATATTTTCGATTACAAAATTAAAATCTAAACACATACAGCTAGAGAAAAAGACATTATTTATTCATATAAATATTCTTCATATAAATACCGTATATTTAATATAATTATGTTATAAAGAAAGGCATCTTAAGATCATTTACTACATTAAATAAAATAAATTGTGATTCGAACCTATACATGTGTATTTCATACACACTCATATAAATTTTTCACAATGATTGCAATGGGGAAACTACTGAGTCACGCAATACCCTTTCAAATTAGTTCAATTATTTTAACTTACATGAACTCGTGACAAGGACATAGAAAAAATAGCTGAACAATCGTTATTCCGACACTAGATAAACCGGTTTGAATTTAAGCTGTGCGGATTACCATGAGTAAGAACATGAAGAGCCCCAATTTCACGTTCTTCTTGATGAAGTAGAGAAAAACAGAGATGTCTTATTTAGTAAATTGTCTAATGTAGTTACAAATGTAGCGAAGCAGTGGGCGTGGGAGAGCATTTGTACTTACAGATTATGGACGAAATTGGTTAGAAATGATCTTCCTATTCTAGTGGCACTATGAAATAGGCGTCCCGACAGCGCCGGCAGGCTATGAAAACTGGAGGTGGTTCACTCCCCGTGGAACTGGATGCATTGCAGGACAAAGTTGTAGGCATCATCGGGAACTTGATCATTGATGGATTGCCAGGGAGACACGACACGGCAGAGCAAATCGAGGAAAGCGTCTCTCTTGTTAATGGTATGTATTATGAAGATCACTGTATAGATCACAACTTACACTTATTAGATCACCTGAGCTTAAAGTTCAAGTGAGCTTTTCTGATCGCCTGTTGTCCGTCGTCTGTCCGTCTGTCTGTGAATGTTTTATATTTTCGACTTCTTCTCCAGAACCACTGGGTCAATTTCAACCAAACTTGGCACAAATCATCCTTGGGTGAAGGGCTTTCACATTTGTTCAAATGAAGAGCCATGTCTCGTTCAAAGGGTGATAATCACAAAAATAGGATGGGGTCATTTAAAAATCTTCTTCTCAAGAACCACTGGGCCAGAAAAGCTGAAATTTACATGAAAGCTTCCTGACATAGTGCAGATTCATGTTTATTAAAATCATGGCCTCCGGAGGTAGGAAGGGGCCACAATAGGTTATCAAAGTTTTACATGCAAATATATAAGGACAATTTTTTAAAATCTTCTTCTCAAGAACCACTGGGCCAGAAAAGCTGAGATTTACATGAAAGCTTCCTGACATAGTGCAGATTCTAAATTGTTAAAATCATGGGCCCCGGGGGTAGGATAGGGCCACAATAGGGATCAAAGTCTTACATACAAATATATAGGAAAAATCTTTAAATATCTTCTTCTCAAGAATCACTGGGCCAGAAAAGCTGACATTTACATGAAAGCTTTATGACAAATTCAAGTTTGTTAAAATCATGGCCCCCGGGGCTAGGATGGGGCCACAATAGCGAATCAAAGTTTAACATGCAAATATATAAGGAAAATCTTTTAAAATCTTCTCAAGAATCACTAGACCAGAAAAGCTGATATTTACATGAAAACGTTTTGACATTGTGCAAATTTAAGTTTGTTAAAATCATGACCCCCAGGGGTAGGATGAGGCCACAATAGGGGATCAAAGTTTTATAAATGAATAACAGGGAAAATCTTTTAAAAACCTTCTTCTCAAGAACCGCTGGACTAAAAAATTACAAATTGACATGAAAGCTTCAAATTTGTTAAAATCATGGCTTCCGGTAGTAGGATGGGGCCACAATAGGGGATCAAAATTTTACCTACTAATATACAAAGAAAAATATTTAAAAATCTTCTCAAGAACCATTCAGGCAAAGAAGTTTACAAGTACATGTAAGATTCCTGACACTGTACAGATTCAAGTTTGTGAAGTTATGGTCCAAGGTGTGTAAGATGGGGCTCCATAGGGCATGAAAGTTTTGAATGCAATTATATAGGAAAAAACTTAAAATCTTCTTCTCAAGAACCACTTGGCCAGGAAAGTAGAAAATTGCATGAAAGCTTTCTGACATAATGCAGAATCTAGTTTGTAAAAATTCATGGCCACCGGGTGTAGAATGGGACGACAATAGGGGATCAAAGTTTTACATACAAATTATATCGGGAAAATCATTAAAAATGTTCTTCTGAAGAACCAATTGGCAAAGAAGTTTACATTTACATGGAAGCTTCCCGACATAATGCAGATTTGAGTTTGTACAAATCATGTTCTCCGGGATTAGGTTGGTGCTACAATAGGGATCAAAGTTTTACATGCAAATATATTGAGAAAATATTTGAATATGGGTCACGTCAGCGATGTGGCCCATGGGCCTCTTGTAATACCCATGCCATTGAATACTATATTTGTCTTTTCCATTCTTAGATTCATCAGAACGAACGAATGCCGCTTCACTTCAAACATCAGAATGCAGTGTAACGTTACTCTACAGGTAAGACAATGATTTCACAAAGGCAGTACTACACTAACTCATGGATGCATTGTTTTATTATACTGTTTTGCAAGATTCTGTCTACCAACCCCATTCCACCTTTCAGGAAACATATTCCAGGAAAACAAAGAGGGTGAATGAGGAGAACAGCATGCAGCAACTGATTCAAATAGAACAACAGGGATATCGAGAGAGAAAATCTAGAGAACATAGGCTGGCTTTAGATCAACAAAGATTCCAGACGAATGTGCAGGACACCAAGTGTGTCTATCAAAATACGGTGTTGTCTTCAGTGTGGCATAAGAAAATGCTTGAAATGATAAATATTGAATTATATGATTATCTGACATTGTATGTATGTATGTATGTGTAAACACCTAAACATAAACATATAATCAGCCAATGACACTTCCTGTCAATATCTATCAATAGCTCATTTACATTGCGAATCGTCCAGCGATAAGTTGATCCCGCACTCGTGTACCATCATTTCACCTTCCTCTATAATCGATCCGAACTCGACCGTTGTCACAAATAAGAACAACAAATAAGAACAATTTCCGAGTTACCCAATAGTTTCCCTTTGAGGAACTCTTACGCACAGTGAGATGCAAAACATATTTTCTTCCACACGAGGTGGGTACAAATGCTTATCGCTGCTTTCATACATTGCCTAAAGGATGATTATCAGACATCATGCTACCACCCAAACTGCTAGGACACACAATTTTAGTAAGTTTATGATTATTTGATGATGAAATAACTCAAATAAAAATCGATAATCACCATCTTTCTTTCATTGAAGTATCACTCGTGCAGAAGAGGAAAAAAATAAATTCATATTTAATTTAATGGCCGAATTCAAACAAGTATTCTTCATATGGTCAATTTAATGTATAGCAACTGCTGATATAAACAAAATGTACGCTTTCATAACTTTTATCCTTATTTACATAGCTAATCTATAACATATGTATACATCTTGTACCCACCCAAGCGTTAAATGGAATACTGAATGTACCTCCATCACAAAAGAATTGATATCTCGGAACTTGCGTATTACGTTCCTTGTTCGAATGCGTGCCTTGTTGATATGAATCGCTCTTGAGCTTCTGTGGTTGGATTCAGCACAGGGGTTGATGATTTGACTGCTGCTTTTTTCTTGGTCAATATAATGGAACCAAGTTTCGTCTGTTGTAATTATAGACATTCTTCTCCGTACCTTTTGTAATTCCTTAAAAATGTCTTGGAGGCAATTCGAGCGTAGACCCCGTTCATGTGCAGATCATTTACAAATATTTAATGCGATGTAGTTTTGGATATTCCATATATGTGTGCAACTTCACTTACCACTAGACATCGGTTAGCATTGATGATGTCGTGCACCTCCTTTTGAACATTCTCCAACGCCCTTAAGGATGACCTACCCTTTCGCTTATCATCTTCCAAACTCAAACGTCCATCAGAAAATTGCTTGATAAATTTTGTACAATATACATGTATTCGCGACAACTGGAAGAAATGCCTTGATGACATTTTTGGAATGAAACTGAAGATGAATTGCAAAAAAAATATGTCAATTTAGAATAAATCAATTTCATGATTGAATACGGTTCATGCTATGGATATGAACCAATTTTGGACCTCCTAATTATTAAGGATGATACAAATATAATCACAGATCTTTATTGCAAAGAAACAGATTCTCATTAATATCTAGATATTGTGGCGTCGGTGGCCGAGTGGTTAGGCTTTCGGTGGCCGAGTGGTTAGGCCGTCAGACTCTCGACCGAAAGGTCGTGGGTTCGAGTCCTGGCCGCGGCAGGGCTGACGTTGTGTCCTTGGGAAAGGCACTTTACATGAATTTCCTCACTCCACCCAAGTGTAAAAGGGGTACCTGGCTATAGACAGTGAAAGATATTGTTAGAATGTTAGTGATCTAGCGCTTGTAATGGCAGCTTGCATTGTATGCTTCCTTGGAGGCTGAGAAAGTTCTAGATTGATATAAGGTCTGCCGGGGTAATAATGTACATTGATTATTGTAAAGCGCTTTGAGCAGCATACGCTGGAAAAGGCGCTATATAAAACCAATCATTATTATTTCTGTTCATGTCACCCTTCTCATATCAAACGTATTACATGTATTTCGTATAACATGGCAAGATGGATATGTACAGTAATGTAAAACTTATACAGTACCAATTTTGATGCACCAGATGCGCATTTCGACAAATAATGTCTCTTCAGTGATGCTCAACCGAAATGCTTGAAATCCGAAATAACTATGAAGTTTTAGAGCTAAATATAGCCAAAAACAGCGTGCCAAAAAAGTAATAATATGGATACTCCATTCCTGTCAGTCAGATTGGGGAGTTGAAAATATACATTTAAAGACATCCAGGAAACTCATCAATGACGGAATAACGGAAGATACCCATTTCTATCGTAAGAAACTCCCGTTAAGAGGAAAACCATTTTAACAATGATATTCCTTTTGTAAATACATATAATCCACACAACCACAATGTTCTTGGAACAGCTATGTGATTCCCAAATTCTCAAAGACCCAATAAAATACTCTCAAATAACAGTAAAACACAGGCTACCAATTTGAATAGGATTTAGCGTGACCAGATTTACGACAGAAATTTCCAAATCCGTTAAAAATGTGGAAATGCATTTACTCATTAGGAGGAAGACAGGGAAATGTCGTTAAATATAGCAAAAACCTAACGCTAAAATGTAATTCTAACTAAATGTCTAAATGTAAAACTGAAGCTAAAACTAAAACTACTGATCAATAAGTTGATGTTACATGGTTTTCAACAGTCTCGTTTAAAGTCCGCATTTCGCAAATTCTATGGTTATTATAACGATGTAGTAGATCTAAAACTTCATAGTTATTTCGGATTTCAAACATTTCGGTTGAGCATCACTGTAGAGACATTATTTGTCGAAATGCGCATCTGGTGCATCAAAATTGGTACCGTATAAGTTTTACATTATGACCCCTGGGTCGAGGCCTCTGCTGGTGGACTGTTAGTCCCCGAGGGTCTCTACAGCCCAGTAGCTAAGTACTTCGTTACTAGCTTGAAAATACGGATGTATATTTAATTGCTGTTATAAAATTTAGAAATTCATTTCAAAATTAAGGACTATCTCCCTCATGCATAGCTCTTATCCTTGGACGAATTTGGCTCCACTTTTTTGGCACGCTGTTTTTGGCTATATTTAGCGTATCGAATCAGTTGAAAGATATAAACACCATATGCAGGTGATAATGAAATATTGCTACATAAATTTGGGAAGTTGACGATGGAGAAGCTGAAACCATCCTGTTTGTCATAAAGTTGAGTTGTTAGTTTGTCGTGAAGATCTACTTTCAATCAAATATCTTAAGTAAGAAGTGGACGACTATGTGGTGTCTTTTATTTCGAGTTCACTGTGTTTAGTAAATCATAAGTGATAAAAGAATTAGATAGGTTACATGAGTAATATGTTTTGGTTTCAGCAGACAAAACTTGTAGTACATGTAACAATGTTTTTGTTTGTAAGGCTCATTATTACAACGATATTTCAAACGAACTCGGCATTTATTCCACTATTGGTAATTGTACTTATACTCCAACTGTCCTTTCAAAAGATGAAATTCTTCAAAACCTTGCTTCAGTTTTAAACATATTCAATATTCCAGTCGATAAATAGGTCGGATGAATATGACTTACCATACCTATACTGGATTTCTAAACCTCATAAAAATCCCTTAAAAAAGATACTTTGCTGGATCCAGTAAATGTTTCTATCTTGGCTCCACACAAAAATATTAACAGTTGAAGGAGAAACGTCAAACGTACTGCGCCACTACATATGCCAGAGGTGGTGTAAATCAAATGTGGATTCTAAAGAATTCTAAAGAACGTTTAGTAAACTTGAAATCGCAAAGCTTTTCTCATATCAATAACATCAAAACGTATGACTTTGCAACACTTTACACCACCATTCCAGAGGTGGTGTAAATCAAATGTGGATTGTACAAAATTATAAAGAACTTTTAGTAAACTTGAAATCGCAAAACTTTTCTCAAATAATGGCGACAAAACAGGGCTGTCCTTCGAATAAGACCGCAAAAACCGAGGCCCCGTGTCATAGCACCTGTGGCACGATAAAGATGCCTCCCTGATCAGTGGCCATAAGCGCCGAGCATAGGTCTCAATGTTGCAACCCTTCATCGGCATTGGTGACGTCTCCATATAAGTGAAAGATTATCGAGCGAGACGTTAACAAGATACAATGAATCAATTAAAACGTATGACTTTTCAACACTTTACACTACGATTCTTCATGATCTATTAAAGACTAGACTTTGCATCTTAGAAAGTGGCTTATTCAACAAAAACGGAAAACGGAAATGTTCATATCTAGTGATCAGTCACTAAAACATTACTTTCTTAAATACCACTCTGATTCTACGCACAAGTACACTGAAGGTGAAATCTAAAATATGCTGGAGTACATCAATGACAATATCTTCGTAGTCTTTGGTAATCAGGTCTTCCAACAGTCTGTTGGAATTCCCATGGGCACGAATTGTGCACCTTTGTTAGCTGACCTGTTTTCATATTCCTATGAAGCAGAATTTATTCAAAAGCTCCTACGTGAGAAGAAAAACGCAATATGGATATTTGCAAACTTTTTTTTTTTTTTTTTTTTTTTTTTTTCTTTAAAGAACTCACCGCCTTGTTTATATATCAAGTTGTTTGACATTATGGTGAATTGTATTTATGAATCACTGAGTTATTTGTAAGAGATATGCTTGCAGGCAGTATTAATCAAGACTTTATAATCGCATTGCAAATAGCAGTTTCAAGCTCCGGCGTCTGTGAGTAGCTTCCACTGTGATCTAACATGTTTTAAGGTGTAATAAACTCTTGTCCGATAGTGCATAGTCTATTCAAACATGAGGTGCTTAGGTAAAATACATTTGTCATTCATAGCTGAGAGTACGATTTGGCAAACCTTTTTGCACTTGAAAAAAAAAGATTGGTTGTCTGATATGACTTCAGAGAGAATGTAATACGATATTCTATACACACGTATTCAGAGATGATGGAGAGGTGGCCATGGTAGGTTATTGGCAATTTTGTGGCGGTCAAAAATCTGCCTTTTGATTATCACAGCAGATCCTTTGACTTGTTGTTTGGCTGATAGGATTAATGCAAATGCACACTCGATTGCTTGTTCAGAAGCTACACATGACGAATTTATAAGTTCGCCTTTTGAAACTTTCCAAAATTCGATTTTACCACCAAATTTTCTTTCTGTTTTTGATTTCAGGTTTCAAGTTTTTTAATCACTGTTACATGAGTCGAGATAAGTGACGAGTATCTCTCTCTGAGCATTGCCATACTCGCAACCACGTAATTCTTCACGATATTCATCTCCATATACCGGTATTCAGATAAATGCTCAAGAATCATATCATCTTCAGTTTCTGACTTGTTTTAGCCATCGGATCTAGTTTGGGTTTTTCTATTGGTCGGATAAAACATTACCCCCTTAGCAACCTAATCATTATATCGAACTTTACTCTTTATTGTCCCGTGGTGATGCGGGTTAGAATAGGTCCTCAATTCCCCTTGCTTGTTGTAAGAGACGGCTAAATGGGGCGGTCCTTCGGATGACACCGAAAAAACCGAGGCCCCGTGTCAAAGCAGGTGAGGCCTATTGTGTCATAGATACTTTTAGTCTTTGCAGTTTTTTAATGGCTTCTACTGTTTTGTCATTCTCTACCCAGAGTTCCGTGCGCTTCTCGCACTACACCTCTGTCAACGGCTTTTTACAGAAATCTTGTAAAAGTTTCTATTATCTAACATTTATGTTTTGGACTAAATATTTAGTCATATTATGATATGTCTTTGGTGCAGTTAAATTGATGCTTACTGTAAATTGTTTAAAATCGCCGTTTTCTGATCATAAATTTGGAACTACTTCGTAATATGCGTATGAATGTAGGACATACACGTGGTGGAGATTTAAATGTAAACATGGAATCAAAAGTAAGAAAGGCTGTGAAAATACGATAAAACTTGTAAAATAGGAGACAAACAGCTAAATGGTAAATATGTACTTATAAAGTGTCAGTGGGCTATGAAAAGAGCCTGATGTATTACCTGTTGCCAGGACTTTTAAAGGGAAAGGAAACCGAGAGTGATTGTTTATATCATGTGATTATATTGTCACGTGATTTCAAACGTTGACAGAGGTGTATGTGAAGCTTGCGTAACACGCCCTCTGGTGAGAGAATGCTGTTTTGTCACACACTTTACCAGTTTGTGTTTTCCCCTTGTACTTAAGTTTATTTCTTACAGAACAGACACCTATAGGTGCATGGGGGAAAGTGCCGATAGTGAAGACAGGTTGAGTGAAAGTCTCTTACAGTTCAGTTGACTCGGCACAACTTCCTTAATACTCAAGGTTTACTTCCAGTAACTAATATTTGTAAATAATTGATAACACCAGCGATAGAAGCCATGTAAAGCTTCTAGTAAACAATCTATGTCTTTATTATTCTTGTGACTTCATTTTGTAATCTTTTGAAAACTGCTTCATGAAGGATTTTGTCTTTATCCTCTACATTCTATCCATAATGTATGATACATCTTTGTTCTTGATGTTGATAAGAGCTTGACACAGAGTGTGTATATTATAGGACCTATGGATTATAGTATCTAGAAATGAACCGTTTATCATACTGTTTATTTAGTATTGAACATGCTAATAGGTACTTATTGTTTTGGGAATACATGTAGTATAATTTCGTAAGACATGACTGAATTGTATTTTGCAGATATTTAAAATTGTGTACACAACTTTACATTAACTGTCTTCTATTTTTTATACGTATTTCTCACCAATGTCCTCTCTGGAAAGCCCCATGCCAATTGTTTGTGTTTACAATGTGTCGTCTTTAATGCGGTATGGATAACGGCCATATTGAATTTGCAAACAATTGATAAATTCAAATGGCCATGTCTTGAAGACACCTCAACATAAATTTGTCAAACAACCTTCATTTACCTTTATTATATGCACACTTTCAAAACAAATCATAGTGTAGAAAAATCCCTAGAGTTACAGTGTTACAGGTCCATGGTCTTTTGTTTATAGGGTTTTAAAATCAATTGATATTTCGATATTCCTTATGACAAAATATATAGGGAACTACATGTATTTAAAAAAAAAAACTATTCAGAAAACATTGTCTGTGGCGTCTTTGTACGAAGTTTTAACTTTTGTACAGTATCATTGGTTTTATTGACCACGGGAAAAGGGACCGACTACAATAGCTGTGTCATCTCATCCTTTAACTTTTCTGGCCCAGTGGCTTTTGAAAAAAAAGATTGTTAAAAATAATTCTAAATATATTTTAATGTAAAACTTTGATACTCCATTGTTGCCCCACCCTACCCCGGAGCTTTGATACTCCATTGTTGCCCCACCCTACCCCGGAGCTTTGATCCTCCATTGTTGCCACACCCTACCCCGGAGCTTTGATCCTCCATTGTTGCCCCACCCTACCCCGGAGCTTTGATCCTCCATTGTTGCCCCACCCTACCCCGGAGCTTTGATACTCCATTGTTGCCCCACCCTACCCTGGAGCTTTGATCCTCCATTGTTGCCCCACCCTACCCCGGAGCTTTGATCCTCCATTGTTGCCCCACCCTACCACGGTGACCATGAACAAAATTAAATCGACTCATGTCAAGAAGCTTTCATGTAAAGTTGAAAGTTCCTATAGACCAGTGGCTTTTGAGAAGAAAATTTTAAAAACAGTTCCCTATAAATTCGCATATTAAGATTTTTATCCCCTATTGTGACCTCACCCTACCCCAAAGGACAATGATTTTAACAAACTGGCATCTACATCATGTCAGAAAGCTTGCATGTAAATGTAAACTTTTCTGGCTCAGTGGTTCTAAAGATTTTTTAAGGATTTTCCCTATATATTTGTGTGTAAAACTTTGATCCCCTTTTGTGGCCTCAGCCTACCCGCTGTGTCCATGATTTGAACAAACTTTAATTTGCACTATGTCAGGAAGCTTTCACATAAATTTCAAGTTTTCTGGCCCAGTAGTTCTTGAGAAGATTTTTAAATGATCCCACCCTATTTTTGCAGTTTTGTGATTATATCTCCTTTAATGGGGGTATGGGCCTTTATTTGAACAAACTTCAATAACCTTTACCCAAGGATGATTTGTACCTAGTTTTATTGAAATTGGCCCAGTGGTTCTGGATAACATGTGAAAAGTTTATGGACATACGGATAACAGACAAAAGGTGATCAGAAAAGCTCATTTGAGATTTCAGCTCAGGTGAGCTAATAATTAATGTCTGTGGAAACGAGGGGGTTATTTATATTCGGTCTTTCCTTTTCCCTGTCGTTTCTGTACAAGCCTTCATAAAGTATGTGGGAAATCAGTCGCACTTCGGTTCAATTTTATTTCAGGTTACATTTGATGTGAATCGTTTGAAAACTTACCCAAATCAATCCATGAATGATTTTCCCCCAAGAAAATGCAAGTGAAACCATTCAATCCCACACTAAATCGATGATAATCGTCGTCATTTCAAATACATCCTTTCCGCTGTTAAATAATTTGTAAGACAGCTAGAGGCCCAGGATGGGTGAAATGCCTCACATTTAGTAAATCGCACAAAAATCAAACTTTTTCAGTTTATTTTCTCATCACACGCTTTGTATTTCTGTGAATGAACTTATTCTTCTGATCATGAAAATAATGAACGACTGAAAACAAAATTTAAAAAAAAAGAAATTTTGAATAATAAAAATAAAAGACGATTCAAAGTGCAGTGTGTACTGGATTCATGAAATGGGATTAAATGAAAGGTGAAGATAACGAACAGTGGCCAATCTCATATAAGCATACAAAGTAGATAGTTGGGCAAACACGAACCCCTGGACACACCAGAGGTGGGATCAGGTGCCTAGAAGGAGTAAGCATCCCCTGTCGACCGGTCACATCCGCCGTGAGGCCTATATCGTATATCATTAAATTAGGAACCCCCTCTCGTGTATTTATCTTTCCCCATTTTATATTAATTCATTTTTATTTCCATATATATATATATATATATATATATATATATATATATATATATATATACATTTCATTTTTATACGCCCGTCGAAGACGGGACGTATTATGGTATGGCGTCGTCCGTCCGGCCGTCTGTCTGTCCGGACCTTGTGGGCAGGTTACATACCAAACCGTAAACTCCAGGATTTTACAATTTGGTACATTTGATCACCTTGATGAGAGAAAGATGCCTACTGTTTTTGAAGGTCAAAAGTCAAGGTCGTAGTATCGCTTAGTAGGAAACCCTTGTGGGCAGGATACAAACCCAACCGTAAGCTCCAGGATATTACAACTTGGTATATTTGATCGCCATGGTGAGAGGAAGATGCCTATTGTTTTTTAAAGTCAAAGGCCGAGGTCATAGTATTACTTAGTATGAAATCCTGGTAGACAGGATACAAACCGAACCGTAATCTCCAGAATATTGCAACTTGGTACATTTGATCACCATGATGAGAGGAAGATGCCTATTGTTTTTCAATGTCAGAAGTCAAAGGTCAAGGCCATAGTATTACTTAGTAGGAAACACTTGTGGGCAGGATACAAACCCAACCGTAAGCTCCAGGATATTACAACTTGGTATATTTGATCACCATGGTGAGAGGAAGATGCCTTTTGATTTTCAAGGTCCACGGTCAAGGTCACAGTATCACTTTGTACAAACCCAACCGTAAGCTCCAGGATATTACAACTTGGTATATTTGATCGTCATGATGAGAGGAAGATGCCTATTGTTTTTCAATGTCAGAAGTCAAAGGTGAAGATCGTTGTATTACTTAGTAGGAAAACCTTGTAGGCAGGATACAAACCGAACCGTAAGCTCCAGGATATTGGAACTTGGTACATTTGATCACCATGATAAGAGGAAGATGCCTATTGTTTTTCAATGTCAGAAGTCAAAGGTCAAGGTCATAGTATTACTTAGTAGGAAAGCCTTGAGGGCAGGATACAAACCCAACCGTAAGCTCCAGGTCAAGGTCACAGTATCACTTTTGTTGGAAAACCTTTTAGGCAGTATACAAACTTAACTATTTGAGCTATGGCCGTCAATCTTTGTACACATACACTTTATGCCAAGTGAAGGATGCCTATTGTTTCTTAAGGTCAATGTCGTAGTAGCAGGATGCAGACCGATTTGTTGGGGCAAGGACCATTAAACTTGGTACACATGCATCTTATGCCAAGTGAAAATATTACATAGAGAGTACATAATTTGTCTTGTTTTTTCAATGCAAAGAAAGTACATGTATATCAAAGCGCATGCACATCCCCTAGCAATCGTGATTGGAGAATGCTTTATTAATGTGTGTAACTTTCTTTTTTTGGACGAGTTAGTTTCCCATTTATACTGTAGGCATCTATTGAGACGCAGGACGGGTAGACATGTTCAAATTACCAACCAGAAAATACCTGCACATGCAGTTGATTTTGATGAAATAATGCTGTAACTGATATAGCTCTATTCTAAATCTGCATATTTTACAGTTTCTGTTTTATCCTAGTATATCGATGTGTATCATTTTATTTTCGATAACCCTATATTTTTTTCTTCAATTTATTGATTTATGATACAAGTAATTAAGACTTCGAACCAATTCAAATGTTGTGATTCATTAGTTTGGTTGATGTATTTTTTCCAAACAGCGATTCTTCAAAAGTCTATATTGATTAATTTACCTGAAATTTTACTTAAAGATTCAAAATATTGACCAATAATATTTTTTTTTTATCTATAATCCAACTTTTTAACGTTCCATTTTAAATTTTAAGACAAGACATTGTAGTTTATGTGCAATTTTAGAAATTAACATTACTCCTAATATGTTCTTTCTGTATCATAAATCTTTCCGTCTATCATGTGCAAAAAGGTCATATCTATTTTCATTCTGCTAGAATTAACCTTCTTTTATATCCGTATTGTTAAGAGACATGATTATGTATCTATTTCATGTAATGATTGATTTTGTATTACATCAACACACAAATGAAAGCCTCGAGTAAATTTTAAGTGCACAAAGATCAAATTAATCTCTAATTAAGGGATGGAGGGTGTAAAATAGTTTGTGAACACTTCTCCTTTATGGCTTATCAGAGTTCATAGTGGCTATGTGGCTTATTGGAGTTGATAATGTCGATGCTCGTGTGTTCTCCTTCATACCATGCAGTACATTAAGGGAGGAGGTTTCATTTGGAGCACTACCAGCTTCGGGAGCTAAGGAAACATTTGTTTTTCATAAAAAACAATCTCTAGTTTCTTTTTATTTCCATAGTTCTCCTTCAATGTAGAAACCAAAAATACACTTCCCAAAAAATGGCAATACTACAAAACTCAGTTGCAAACCTCTTTAGCTCAAGGAAATGAAGTGAAATACTGTTCGCAATAAAGGTGTATGTACATGTATTAAATAATTCGATGGAACTTATTCAAACAAAATGGCACCACTTCGGAAACGGGAGACATTTGTTACGGTCATCGTTAAAATTAGCATCCTAAACCCGATTTCAGATAAATCCTATATCGGGGAACATCAATGACGCCAAGACTGTGACCGCTGGGCCGACATTCAAATTTTGTTTTCCTTTTGCAACCGACCCAGGAAAACTGCCACCGACTCAAAAATAGTGTATTGATGATTTTTTGCTGGAAAAAAAATTGTTTTATCACAAAGTTAAGCATCTTCGGGGTTATCTTGTGATAGTTCACTTGAATCTAATAACACGTTTACATTAGGCGTTATTGTTTATAAATGTTCTCGACTCCCCTAAAATAGTTTCCTTCTTGCGGGTCAATAGTTTTAAAGTGTTGGGTCACAAAACAATGTAGAAACGAACAATATTTTGAGTAACGCCCCAATTTCCTTGGTCTTTTTGATAATTTTAAACAGTCCACGGGGACCGTGCAATATTAAGCTTCCCATTTTATTTTGTCTTTCCTTTGAACGAATTTAGATTGGGGTTTATGCATATACGAAATATTTGATATATTAGTTCTGAACAGACAACAGGGAAAAGAACGAGATGAAATAGAATCTCAAATCATTAGTTGCATGTACAATATCAGTATTAAGGACAAATCTGAACTTTACAGAGGAAATTTATTGTTTTCATTAAATCTATCGATCCTTACGGGCAAGATCAAACGTTTAATGTGTGACAAAAACTTAATTCACAAATTTCCCTCCAAATCCCCCTTGAAACTAATTACGGTGAATGTTGATCCCAAATTAATTATCAAGGTCAAGTACTAATAACACGCTATACCCTTTCTCCTGTTTCTTCACAAATGAAAGAGTAGTCTTTTAATGTCACCTTGAATGTACATTAAAAAGGTTAATTTGTTTTTTTAAATCATGCAATGAATGTCAGACAAAATAAGCTAAAATGAAAGTTTTTTTTAGCCCCCCTCCTCTCCCGACTGCTTGATTTAAATTTTCACCCAACATTGATTTTTTATCATGCCCCTTGAGCAATATTTTGAGCGACTATTTATCATTTTCCAACGAAATGTACACTTAAATTAATAAAGAGTTATTACATTTAGTCTTTTATCAATACAGATTTTTATCAATAGTGATCATTCCATTGATTTTCAGACCTCCATGGATGGCTATTTTCGTGCTGGATGTTACAATCAGATCGTAAAATAGAATTTGATTCAACGTGTTTGCGTCTGCTGATAGTTCATAAAACTTACAAAGTGATCAAAATATTATCTGTAATGCAACTTCTGTTGTCTGTAATGCATTGAGACCGGTTGCTGATAGGGCGCTCGCTTCGCAACCAGAAAGGGGGGAGGGGTCGCGAGTTAGATTCGTGATTCATCCAACCTAAGGCGGTATTAGGACAACTCGTCCCCAAGACAACTCGCCCCAAGTTGTCTTGAGGGCGAGTTGTGCAGCATTCACTAAGATATAGCATACTTGATTCTAACTATTCGGCGCTCTCGGGATGACTGGAGACACACTTGATTGTGAGCCGAAATTGCACAAGCATCCCGCCAGGTAAGCCGATTGAGCTGGAAAATTTTGATAGACGAAGGCGGCTTCAACTCGAAGTTCAAGCTGACGTCCTTGGACACAGTAATATCGAGAGTGGCTTATTTTTATCATGTTTTAAATCCAGGTACACTGGTGAAATAAACATGATGCCAAATAGTGTTTATGCAATAGAAGGTCAACCTGTTCGTGTCTGTACAGTAGCCGGTAACCGTGGTGGCTGTCGCTGGTGACCAGAGTCGCTCTTAATAGAATATACATGTATAGGGAAAAGAACGACTCGAATCACCGGCTTCTGCGCATGCGTGGTGTTTAACTCGAAGCGGTGCCCCATTGGTTTTAAATCCATAGTAATAATAAACCTCCTTCTCAGTTTTCTGTTTCGTATGCACATCATAACTTGAAAGATACAAATTAACTTGTATTATCAAACTCCAAAATTGATATTTTAATGCACAAGATTTCTGAATTATGTCTAAGATATCTAATAACGAATAAACAACTTGAAAACAATGGCTTTTTATTGAAAGCATATTTACAATAGTGTTATCTCCATAACAATTCCTAAGTCATCTTTTATATTTTAATCACATGATAGCAGGTGTGAACAAGGCACAGCTATACGTCTTAAACTTGGATTAACGTGCAGGTGTAAACAATTACCTGTAAACACCAGGTTATTCTACCGTGACCAACCTTCGTAATCGTATAATTACAAGTACCACTCAACCAACTTACGAACAATATTCAACATTATTTCATCATTCATTTATTTATTTTGCATAGTATTTTTCTTCTCTCACACTCTTTTATTTCAAATATATTTTCTGATTATCTGAATTCAAATTATCTCCGATATGCGAACAACCACACATCTACTGTATACAACTCGGAGGTTTACTTTGGGTATTTTTGTACAAAAGTGGACGACTTTCCTAATACGAGATAATTGTTTTTGTGTTAAAATTTAACCAACTAGACTCTATATACATATAGCAGGGTCGTGTATAGGAACCAGCAGGCATGAGGGATCGTGCAATCCTTCTTATTCCCAATAAAAACCATAAGACAACAAAACTAACGTCTGACGGCTTTTTCTTCTTTCTTTACCTAATATCTATTTATTTATTTTCAAGGTCAACGTATATCTGTTCACTTATGCCCCACTATAATTGCTTACAAAGGACACGTTTCAGTTTCACGAAATTAGTAAAAATAGAATTCATGTTTGGTATACGGACAAAAAGTCACAGGATAAACGTCACTGGACAGAAAGTCACAAAATATGTAGGACAAGTCACAAAATGACTTAGCAAATGAGACCCCATATATACTTTTAAGATAATAATAACAGGTGGTACCCAAATGCTCACTAAAGCTGTTGTTCAGACACCAGACATTTCTTACAGTGGATAGGAGGTAGAAGGGAATACATGTCATCATTATTGGTGTTTGTTTTGCCACATTTAGCGACTTTAGTTCATTATTAAATGTTCATTATTAGATAATAAGAAAGGAAAAATCATTAACTTGTTTATATAGCAATTATTATATGATAGTTCACTTACTTCTTGTTTTGACAATGATCTGGAGTGAAAGGAAGCCAACCATAATTATGTCATCAGATTTTGTTTTGACAATCATTACATGTAATATGTAGTATACTAAACCAAATGATCATCAAGCTTATTTTTATTTTATCTAAATAAGAAATCTCTCTTTTTAAAAATCAAAATATTTTACAATAAATATACTAAAAGGAATAACAATTTTATAATTATTATCAAAATCTCATAGAAAATATAAATTTTGCATATATATTTTCTTAAACTTTACAAAAAGAACAGATATGTTTTCAAATATATATCAAAAATCAATAGTTTTTTTTATTTTCTTATAAACTGTGACTTTTTGTCCTGTGACTATCATAAAATTCTAATTGTGACTTGGTCTTATTTTCTTATAAAATTGTGACATTTTGTCCTACTTTCATAAAATTTCTTATTGTAACTTTTTGCCCATGGTCATATTGGCCGTGACTTTTTGTAATTTGTAAAGTTGTAAATGGTTTGAAAGGTTCGTAATTTCAGCACAATGTATATATTAATTATGACTTTAAAAGTTGAAATATTTTCATGATCCTGGTTCTAATTAGGAACATTTATTTGAATCATTTTTTATATATCATAAAATTACAATTTTCTTATATCAAATTAATGACAAGGAACTACGTAAAAATGAGCAGTACTTTGAGTGAATCTCACTCTTTGCAGTGATATGATAGGTATGTACAATGTTTAATATCTTCATGAAAGATGCCGTCTTTGGATCGTCTTTTGTCTCGCGTCTCGCGAGATCTACCGAAGCAGACCCGAGAATAAAATATTTTGGAGTTGGTGACATGACAGCAAAGGAGCCAAATCGAACCTGCCTGCAAAATCTGCTTCAGTATTCCCCTGATCGAGTTTTCGTTCATCTCGGTGGAAACGACATCAGCGTAAAAATCCACAAATCATTTGTTTTCAGTCTTATGGCCCGAAATATATGTATAAAATTAGCATATCTTTAAAAAAAATTGCCAAAGTAGAAATGTTATTGAAGAAAATAAAAACTTATTCTATTGCACTTGGTTTACAAAATATTTCCAAGAGCATGTCTACAGCGATCAATACCATAATTCCATAATCATATCATGAAGTAAACCATTTGTTTCACTATATCGCAAAACACGCACCATAATATAAATGTTAGCATTAATTAATTAAAATATTATACAATTACATTTAAAGAGCATCAATGCACTTTGTTATGTAGGACTTATATCTTATTGTATACAGTTTCATAAATAACATATATAGAGTAAGGCGTAGTGCAGAGGGTACAATAATCACAATCAGTATTTCACAGACACTTAGGATGGGTTTTGAAAGGGAGGGTTGACAGAAATATAATTCACAACTCTTATCTAAAATATAGCTGTCAAGCCAATACAAAGAATTTCATGAACACAAAAATTCGCTTTCGGTTGAATGTTTTGGAAGGGGGGGGGGGGGTGTTAAGTTCCGACTTTTCTGAAATGAAAAGAAAAAAATGAATTCTATTATACATTACGACATGAGTATTTGACTGCCCAGCGACAAAAAGTGGGAGGGTTGGGAAACCAGCCTGTCAAGGAACATTTTCATTCTAAATTAAAAGTATAATTTGCAAAATATGCTTGGAGAAAAGGAAGAACATCCCGTAGGTATACGGACGGAAAGTCACAAGACAAAAAGTCACAAAATCGGTAGGACAAAAATTCGCAGGACAAAAAGTCACAATGATGATTTTTTATCAGAGGCGGTTTTTCTTTTTTAAAAAAGTAGGAACATTTATGGTTATATTTCTTGGTGCGAAAATGTCTTGGACATTAAATCCCTTATCAGCCATAATACTATCATATGGATCACAATTGTTGAGCAAAGAGCTGCGTTCAGTAATCTGTCTGTCGCTTGCACTACCGCCATATGCACTTGACACAAAAGAAACTAGTCCATCAGGTGTTGCACCAACAAGAACTTTGGACGTGTTACGATTTTTATAAAAAGAAAAAGTTAACTGTTGTGTTTTCGAATTCGTTGGTTTTTTGATGGGACATTCTGTCCCGTTGATTATAACTCTAGTTTTAGGGTACGACCTTTTAAATCCAGATGGGGTAAAATGGCGAACTAGTTCTTGTATGGGCTAGATATTAACTTGTCGCCATTGATAATAAATTAATCCACGTAATTATGATATTTTGAACTACTGTCTCCGATAGCGCAAAATTTGTGGTATTCTTAATTTCATCAGCGAAAGAACACAAATTATTTGGAACATCCAACTTTACAACCTGGTTATGCATATAAATTAGGCAATATGCCATAGGACCCAAAGTGTATAAAACAAAATAAAACCTCTTAATATCCTCTAAACCAGTGTAATAATGTACACCAGCAGGATCATTGTCAAAATTTTCTATAATAAACATGGGTAGTTTAGTTGTTTGAGTTTCCGGGGGGGGGGGGGGAGGGGGGGGTCGTACTTCAGAATGACCGCTTCATATTTTGTCAGAACTGACTAGTGTATGGTCTGTAAAAGCTTTAAAAGGTGCAAATAGGTGGCGGTTTGATTTGAACTAGATAATTTAAGTGTAGTTTCAGAAATCGGGAGAGAAAAAAATGGGGAAAATAATTATTTTGAATTAATTATGAGCGTCGGTGACTGGAGTAGCACTTCAGAATGATCGTTTCATATTTTGTCAGCTGATCCAGCTGCTGGGTCACAGTGCAGTTCAATGGCATACACATCTGTATTGTATGCCTCAGTAACAAATATTTGCTCTTGGTCTGCAGTTGATGTCAACCGTGGTATGTTTCAAGGCCATACCCTGCATAGTGCATACTAATAAATTAATTTCTTTACACAGGGATTTGCCAAACTCGGAACTTCGGCTAGCCATTGATGAATTACCAACACAGCCAACCATTCTCATTGACAATTCACCCTTTTCTTTCCAGGTTGAGAAATCATTTCCAGCATTCTTTCTTTTTCAGGATTTTCAGTCGGATTTCATCCCAGTCTGTACTAAGTTTTAAACCAATTTCGAACACTGCTTTTCTGTTACTATAATTCAGAAAAATATACTGACACCAGCATATTTCAGTGGGGGGAGTCTTCTTTTTTGTTTTACCACACCCAAACATATAAAAGATGTGGTGACTACAAATGAAGGGAAGAAAGAACAAGAATTTCAGTCTAAAATGCATCATTTTAAATCATTCTTTTTAAATGGGTTAAACCCCCCCCCCCACACACACACACACAGTAAGGTATAGTTCTACTACTGTATTTGAGTGCAACCTGATGTTATAATAGAACAGATGTAGCTCAAGAATTGCAAATTCACATGATATTATGCTACTCTACAAATTTCTTCGAAAAAAATATGATTCAAATCCAACAAAAAATCAACAGACTTGATTGAAATGGATCACAGATTAAAATGTATCACAATGAGGGAAATTGGGATGTTTTTGGAGAATTGACAAATTCAATGCAGAAAGAATTAAAAGGATCAGTAAATGATGTCATAATACTTGCCCTTTGACCTCTAAATATCAGGGCTCTACCATATAGAAATCTCATGCAAATGATTATGCACATTTTTAATGTAGGCTCGAGAATGTCCAATATATAGGATGTTTTCTATTTGTTTTTCACAGAGTAAATAATTCATATTCTTCATTCCAAATATAACTGATTATTGCATTAGTATACCTTTATTCTAGCGTGTTTTCAAAGAAATGAATTTAAACTAATTGCACATGTTTTGAACTACGTGAAGTAAATTACTTTAATGGAGTATGGACTCCACATCTCCATTCTTAACATTAATTCATCATAAATTATCCACATTTTCGAATACTGAATGTCTGATATTATCATTGAAAAAGACTAGATATCTATAGATATGATGTTTACCTAGAAATGTAAACCTGAGTCGGTCAAAAACAGGCACCTATCTTCTTAGTCAGGTTAGTGTTAAATAACTATGATAAGTTTATTGGATTGGCTAGTTGTGCTTTGTGCTCATTTAATTACAAATGAAAATTAGTCATGGGGCATCGATTATTCTGACCACAAACTATGTCGAAAATCTGCTTTAAATTCATAACTAGGCTTAATTGCTCAAAAAATTAAAACTAAATACCTAAGCATTTCAACACCTATATAAAAATACTTCATTGACATAGTTGATATGAAAAAGGTAATTGCTTTTCGATATTAAAAAACACAATAGAGGAAATTCGAGTCACAACTTTGTTTAGAATTAGACTGGTACAGTGTGATCATGATTCGCATTTATTCATACTAGCAATTAAATCGTCGACAATATAAATAATAGCGAGCGAAGCTCGCCTCGCGAAGCGACGCGACGAGCTCGCTCCAATGATTACGCAATTGAGTCACGTGGTTTGCTCTTCCTCAGCTGAAAAATGATGGGGACTACCCATAATGCCTCCGGAAAAATGTCGCCGTCACTGTGGTATACTTCATTGGCAATCCCGTAATTAAAATAATTAGATTGTTTAGAAAGTACAATTAACGTTTTTAAATTCCAGACAAGCTTTCTCATAGTTTCAAACGTTTTGTTTTTGCTTGGTTTGAGAGAAGAAAAAAACATTGCAGCTAACATGACGTCACAATTTGTAACTGTTTACACCAAGCGCGTTATATTTCCCGCGTTAAATGAAGAGGCAGATAAAAGTCGTGTTGCAAGATGTTAATGGGCTTCGCTCGTCTCAACGGTCACACCGTATAACATATTAATATTTACTGTTTCTTTTTAAACCACTATCTTACTTTCAAGGTATTGTTATCATAATCATAATGGAATAAATCAGTCGAGACTCGAGTACAGGACATTGGTGGGATGCCGATCTCGATGATTCTTGCATGTAAAATGAATAATTATTAGTAAGTTTCTGTTGATTTTTTTTTTCTAAAGGAGCTGCACTAGTTATATAATTTAATTAATAGATTAGTTAAAATGCACGTTTTCTCATTAAAATATGTACATAAATGAAGTTCATATGCCGATCACAATTTCAGATGTAGAATTAAAAATCAAAGCATTTTCTGGTTTTTTAAAACAAGATAATTCAATAATACAAATTGTTTTATTGTCTTTTGGTTTTTTCCCATCACCATACTTCAAAAGAATTGCTGATTATAACCATATAAAATGTTTACAATTACCTATGGGTTGAATTGTGCGAGCGTCGAACAGCAGGGCTTACGCTATATTTGGAGCGACCCTGATCACCAGCGACAGCGATCACCGGGTCACTTATTCTTAGCACGTCGCAGGGTTCACCCGGCTTAGTTCGATTCGGCCGGATTTTATCAGAATCAAGTATGCTAATAGTGACTGCGGCATAATCATGTTACTCACACCACAGTTTATTCCATTCCACCTCAAGGTTGTTTTAATTTATATTTCTTTCACCTGTGCCATATTTGAAAATTTTGAAAATTTGCATATTCTTATAGTAATTTAACGGAATAAACCAAATTTAAAGAGCAAATAACTCTTACTAAAGGAAAAATAAATCTTACACTTTATCGCGCGGTGCGAATAACATGATTATGCCGGGGGACTAATGGGATCTCTAAGGGAAATACAGGTAAAGTTTACCTGGATAATCCAGGTAAAAATAAAGCAGAAAATCATCCTTATATTATTAAGTATAATCAATAGCACTATATGTACACATGAATGATAATTAATACATTTTGAGAAGCACTGATGATTTTCATGCATGCAAAACTTATTTTATAAAAGCACTGGTAATCCAATGCATAATCATGCATTTTACAAAAATCTTCTCAGAATATAAGGTACTGTTTAAATATAAAGCTTCACAATTTGTTTTCATTTAAAGCATTGTTTTGATCTTTTTATTTTCAGTATTTATTCACGATCCAACATTGTCTCTGATTCATATACATATTTGTACATGCATTTCTTGCACTGAATCAATTTTTTTTTACCTTCATTGTCAGTCATATAACATCACTGACGAAGGTGTTGAAGTGCGGATACTTAATCTATACAACATCAGGTCGATTAAATACGGAAATTTGGTGATATTTTGCTATTTTAATAATTCTTCTTTATAATCTAAAACAAAATCATCATTTAACCAATCCATGTTTTATTGTCTTGCAACACAAAGAAGTAAAACATTGAAAAGAATATTAGTACTGTAGCGGACAGTATAAGAGGGAACTCTAATGCCTCGTTAGAGAGCTAGGTTTTCTAGTGATGTGGTAGAATCTCTCTCTTGATCACGCAAGTTAAGCAAGTTAAGCAACGGCGAGCATGATCAGCACTTGGCTGGGTGACCGCTACACGTTACAAATTGGTGGCAGCGTAGTGACTCTGGTGTTTGGCGGGAGGCTTGCTTCAGGTAGAGTCTCATCTGAGCTCTGGGACTTCGTGTCCATGTACGGACGTGGATTCATCCGCGGACGATGGTGGGGGGGGTGTAGCGGACAGATAAGAGGGAACTTATACTGCCTCGCTAGAGAGCTAGCTTTTCTAGTGATGTGGTAGAGTCTCTCTCTTGATCATGCACGTTAAGCAACGGCGAGCGTGATCAGCACTTGGCTGGGTGACCGCTACACGTTACAGTACAAATATTACAAAACAAAATCAAACATAAAAAAAAAAAGGAAGGTTAAACATAGAGAACTAACCCTCTCTATAATAACTCTTATAAATTTACGTAATCTGATTAATGTGTTTGTGTTAGTTACATTAAACAGTTAATTAAATTTATGAATATTAGGATTTGTGTAGTAATGCTTTGAAGCATTGAGTTACCTAGCTTGTTTTACAGATATACCTGTACAATTAGATATATAATGACATTCAACACTAATCTCCTTTCTGTTACATAGCTGACAAGTTCTACATTCTCTAGGTGTGTCTCTCCGTCCTTTTGTTTCTATAGGTTTTCTTATATTACCAATTCTAAATTTACCAAAATATTTGAAATGTTTTTTCAGGTAAGTAAGTACTTTTCTATACAGACTATGTTCTTAAAAAATAATGTAATTACCTCCTAAACGGAATTATACATATCACTAGTCCAACTTTGTTTGAATTGATCATACAAAATGTGAAAAACTGTATTTCTATGCCAAGTCATATGGCTGTGCATTCTGCATATTTAAGATAACCGCAATCATTCAAAATCTGTTTTATGTAATCAAACCAAGGATTGTTGTCATTCTAATTTTTCAGTATAAAATGAACTTTTTAAGAACGTAACAATATCAAATATTTTCTAGAATCTCATTGTTATATTTAATAAGAGTGCTGGAATAAGAATGATTTAAATGTTCGCAGATATGATTGATACTGAAGTTCTGTTGGTGTGTCATCTGCATACTGTGGAACAAACAATCTAAAATAAACATTTAAATAAGTCATTTTCTAATTTATCACATAATTTAGAAAGACCAATAACATATATTCTGATGTAATTGATAATTATGCGTCATTTAATTTAAATCACTTTAAAATTTAACATCTGAAATGTTATGATTTTTTGCTAGTTTATCAACTCTTCATTATCCTGGAAAAATGCAGGTAAACTCTACCTGTGTTCTCCTTAGATGGCCCCTTAATCCCTTTACATAATGTTTTCGTATTTTCTGTCCGTCCGTCACACAATTTTATGAACGCTTCTCCTCCTATATGGCTTATCGGATAAACTTGAAACTTTGTACAATGCTTTATTGCCATTTGTAGATGTGCATATTGTCGGGACGTTAGGATCCAAGTATTTTCCTACAAGTTATAGTGGATCTAAGAGGGGTGGAGGATGTAAAATAGCTTGTGAAGTTGAACACTTCTTCTCCTCTATGGCTTATCGGATAAACTTGAAACTTTGTACAATGCTTCATTGCTATTTGTAGATGTGCATATTGTCGGGACAGGAGGATCCAATTATTTTCCTTAAAGTTATAGTGGATCTAAGAGGGGTGGAGAATGTAAAATAGCTTGTGAACACTTCTCCTACAATATGGCTTATCCGAGAGACTTGAAAGTTTGTACAATAATTCAATATCATTTGTAGATGTGCATATTGTCGGGACAGGAGTATCCATTTGCTATCCTTAAAGTTATAGTGGATCTAAGAGGGTTGGGTGATGTTGAAGAGTTTGTAAACACTTCTCCTGTATAGCATATCAGATAACCTTGAAATTTTGTACAATATTTTATTATCATTTGATGATTTCTATATTGTTCTAAGCTGGGATCTGATATTTTCCTACAATTTACAGTGGATCAAAGTGGAGTGTTTATAGCTTTTTTCATATATAAGGGTATGCTCAGCATAACTGTCATTATCTTTGTATCATATAAGATATTTAGATGTTGTTTTTGGCGACTAGACTTTCGGGGAGAACACTCCTAGTAAACTGGTCCCTACAATACGGCGCTAAGATAAGTACCGCCGAGGGCGGTTTAGTATATATAGACGGTCGTTCCATAAGTACTGTTAATCGTCCCCATGAAGAATATTTTCAAAAAAACCTTCGGTTCCTTCAACATTACGATGAATTATATATGCGGTCATCACAAAGTGCGTTATATGTACCACCGTCTGTTTTAGTTAACCCTTGTACATAACCAAGTGGTATTCTCACTCAAATAAAACCCGATATCCAGAACCGATGACATTTAAGAGCCATTCTCTGTAACCACTTAAAAAAATTCGGCACGCATAGTCACTGATTTTCATGAAACTCACCTGAATGAAACATCTATATAACATATTCAAGAAAATATATTTAAAAATTAGATAGTGATCATGGTTGCTATGGAAACAGGTACAGTTTTATCAAGTTTGGCCATTTTCTAGAAGTTGGTAGTTTTGGCACAAAAGTTGAATATAAAACATTATGGATAGTCTTAAAATTCTAATTTTCATATTAAATTATAAAACAGATCCCATATTTTTCATTTAAGAAAAAAAATGAATAATGGACAATCCTTAGTGATTTTTATAATTGAAGAAATCTGTAAAATTGTGTTTAAATTCAATGGTTTTTATGTCTTAATAACTTTTATTTGCATCCACCTCAAATAAAGTGGCACAAGTTTTAAAAACAACTAATGTATGTTCTTCATAAATCTAAACTAAAACTTTTGGGAATCTGCCTATTTCATACAATTTGAAGTGAATGATTTATGGGGGGAAATGCATTCTGTAACCAAGAGTTATTCCCCTTTGAAACTCTTCAACGTAATAAGGCAGTAAAATTACATAGAAACACTTATATAAATAAATAAGTGGTTTGATAAAGATTTACACAGAATGAGAACAAACTTAATCTCACTTGGAAAACTATATGCTAAATTCCCTAGAGATCCATTCATAAAAGGCAGATACTATAGAAATTACAGATTGTATAACAAATCCAGGAAAACTAAATATAAACTATTTATGAACTCGATGCTACATAAACTTGATATGATGAAATCTAACAACCTTAAACATTAATGGAAACTGGTAAATGATATCAAGGGATCAACAAAAACTGGGAACTCTTCATGCTCACAAATTGATTCTGAGACTTGGGTCAACCATTTTAGAAATTTGCACTCTAATACTGATAACACATTTCAGAATAGACTTAATGAGCTAGAACATATTCTACAGGGAAAAGAAAAGAAAGCCATATTTAATGAACTTGATTTTGAAATTAAAGATAAAGAAATAATAAATGCACTTGCAAAGCTCAAGTTAGGTAAAGCAGTTGGGCTTGATCTAATTTCAAATGAAATGCTAAAATGTAGTCAAAATTAATTAACCCCATGTTTGAGAAAACTATTCAATACCTGTTTTAAAAATGGGGTTTACCCAAAGATATGGGCCGATGGCTATATCTCTCCAATTTATAAATCCGAGGACCCCAACGACCCAGCAAACTACAGAGGCATAACTATAACAAGCTGCATTGGTAAATTATTTAACTCTATACTTGATAACAGATTAGATTTGTACTTGTGGAAGAATAATCTAATTCATAATTCCCAAATAGGATTTACAAAACATGCACAAACTGCCGATCATGTCTTTATCTTAAAAACCTTGATAGATAAATATTGCAATACCAAAGAAGGTAGGCTTTATACATGTTTCATTGACTTTCGTAAGGCTTTTGATAGTGTAATACACACTAGTTTGAAACTAAAACTGCTGAATATGAATATTGGCAGTTATTTTTACAACATTATCAAAGACATGTACAGGAATTCTAAAGCATGTGTTAGAATCGGAGATAGTCTTACTGATCCATTCTTGATTAACATTGGTGTAAGACAGGGGGACAATTTAAGTCCCTCTCTGTTCAAAATCTTCATTAATGACTTTCCATTATATCTCGAAAAATGTATAGATACTGTATCACTTCAAAAAGAAAATTTAAATTGTTTAATGTATGCAGACGATATAGTAATAATGTCAACATCAGCAGAGGGTTTACAACAGAGAATCGATATTTTAGAAACATACTGTAATGATTGGTGTTTGAATGTCAATGTTAAAAAACCAAAAGTTATTGTCTTTAACAAGGCTGGGAGAATACTGCAGTGTAAATTTAAATTTCAGAACAAACATATTGAATGTACACCTTATTATAAATACTTGGGTACCTTTTTTTCTGCATCTGGCAGTTTTAGTACCGCTAAATCTGAACTATATAACACAGCCCTCAAAGGATTTTATAAATTGAAAAAAGACTTTTTATGTTTAGCACCAGGAATTAAAACAAGTACTCATCTCTTTGACCACACAATAAAACCAATTTTATTATATAATTCTGAAATATGGGGTGGATACATAGGTTCATGGAATAAATTAAAATCATCACCATTTGATCCAGACAAACTTTTTAAATCACTTCACTGTGAGAAGCTTCATCATAAATATTCTAAATGTATTCTGGGTGTACATAAGAAAAGTACAAATTTTGTTGTACTATCAGAATTGGGGAGATTTCCTCTACATCATGATATTTTGAAATCAATCATTTGTTATTGGTACAGGCTTGAAACCCAAAATGAATTTAAACTACTTAAGGATGCTTATCTATGTAGTAAATCTTTACATTTAAACAGCAAACTGTCATGGTACTCACTAGTAGAAAAGGCTTTAGAATATATTAAAATTGGATATCCGTTAAGAGATTTTAGTCAGTATAGATTTAAGAAAATTGTAAAGAAATTACTCTGTGATAAATACACTGAAACCTGGTACAATAATCGAAATAAATTAATTGATGGGAAACTGTGCACTTATTTTAAGCTTAAGGAGCACTTTGGTTTTGAGAACTATCTTAATAAAATTAAAAATTTTGATATTAGACGATCTATTTGTAAGTTACGGATATCAGCTCATAAATTAATGATTGAAGTTGGTAGATATTCTGGTATTACTAGGAATGAACGAATATGTAACAAATGCAACTCCGGTTTACTAGGTGATGAGATCCATTTTTTGATTAAATGTGAAAAGTTTGCTGATGAAAGAAAATCTTTTTGTGGTGCTATAGAAAAAACAGTTAAAAATTTTACCAAACTCAATGATGAACAAAAATTCATTTACATACTATGCTCTGAAGAGCCATCCATTCTAAATATAACTGGAAAATTTATTTTGAACAATATATGACACTGTATTTGAATATAACTATGTGTTATGTAATCACTTTTCTCTTTACTTGTATGTGTATATTATTTGTATGTATTTTCATGCTGCCCCTTGAGGGCCCTTGATTGGAAAATAAATATAGTTAGTTAGTTACATATAATATGGCGGGATAATGTCTTACTGCATGCTGACAGAAGCTTAGACGAAGACGTGGCATTCAAAATATTCTCTCCACTCACCCACACGAAAGGAGAAGGTGTGAGAGACATATCTCCAAGTACCAGCGTTCTAGTAATACAGGTAATTATTCTATTTATTTGAAATCCATTCACAAGCCTAGAATTAATCAACTTGATCACAATCATTTGATGTCAAATGTTTTCATAGACATTGTGTACAATTATGGATTTCTCTAGATCTGCCAATAGCGTAGATCGTACGCTACGTCATAAATCGTGTGGTGTGTAATCACGTGATACGCGAAAGTGAAAGTGTAGTACAAACAATGGCAGTGTCCGACAAAATCTATTCTATAAAGTTAGAGGAAACTGATGTTCCTGGAGCGAAGTTTCGTTGTTCTGATGTGTCAGAACATTCAGTCGTTGAACTGAAGCGATGGTTAGAATGCAGGGGAATGTTACAAGCGGGTACAAAACCCGAATTAGTCAAAAGGTAAGAAACACTTAAACACATGCGTACATTTTCAGCATATCTACTGTCACTGTTGCATATTCCATAACAGCAGTGTCTTGTTGTACCGTGTGTTAGCTTTTTTTCTTTTGATATCGGCGTGGCCATTAGGAATGTAGTACACGCTGTCCAATGTTTGTACTACATTTGATAACGAGGCTGCGCGTTATCTTTATCCTATCTATAATTAGGTCTTATCAGTGATGCGCGATCTTTGCTATAGCATGGCACATATGATGTGCGTGCGTGCTAAATATTCACCCTTCAACTCGCCACTGCTTCAGTTGTATTGATATGACGTCAAAATGTAGACTGTGGCGTCACACATTACAGTACTTAGATCTACTTAGGCCTAATGCAGCACACTTTATTATGTAGGGGATCGTATGACTAGGATGAAATTGAGATAATAAATGCAAAATCGTTATCATTATCTGTTTTATAATAGAATAAAGTAGATCTAATAGAATCATAAACAAAAAATCATAGATATTTATTCATTTGAAAAATGCATGACCTTTCGTTATTATACATATTACATAAAAGAAAAGAGACGCCCTGTTGTGATTAAGCCATTGCATACCCCTAATAGAATCATAAACAAAAAATCATAGATATTTATTCATTTGAAAAATGCATGACCTTTCGTTATTATACATATTACATAAAAGAAAAGAGACGCCCTGTTGTGATTAAGCCATTGCATACCCCCCCCCCCCCTTTACTTTTGATGATACTTTAAAAAATTATCAATTCTATGAATAAATTCAATTAATTAAACAGAATTGAAATATTGTAGAAATACCAATACTGATACACCTTAGCCTATGTACATGTTATGCATGGGAATTTACTCTATTTTTTTTTTCTTTTTTGTTTAGCTTGATTTTGTTTTCATTTTACACATGCCACTAACAAAACAAAAGTATTTATTAAGAACATACAAGCAACATTTCTGACATTTTCTCTGGATTTTTTTTCCATCTTCTTGATATAAAAAGCTATTGTATGATTTCGGAAATAAATTCAAATTTTACCGGCCTGAGTAGCTTAGCGATTAGATAACCTATCTTGTAATGCAGGGGTCCTGGATTTGATCCATTCTTTGCTAAAATATATTTGTACTGTCCTTATATATACAACCTGCTGTAATACATAACTTTTGATTGCAACAATATTAGAAACTATCAAAATACTGAGTACCAGTATGCTATCTCTAAAACAGACATGGTAATACATACCCCAAGATTTTTTTTGTAGAAACGAGACAGAGTGCACATTCATGAAAATTGATATATATTATTGAAAAACGTCGCATAAGTCCTCAAGTGATAAAACACCGCAAAACAATTCTCACTCTTTTGAATATTATGATTAACCCATGTGTTGATTAATTGAGATCATATAATCACCTTACAGGCCCCGCCGTCACCAAAATTTCCTTTTCCTCAACCTCAACCCTCAACTCAAATCCTTGAGGTTTCCTTAACTGAGATTTTCCTCAATTCGCCGTCACCAAACAGTCTGAGGAGTACCTCAGTTGAGGCTGAAAATTCACACTCAACTCAGTTGAGAAAGTACACGATTAATTTCGGGTGATTTCGCGGAATATTTTATGTAATGATTTTACGTAATAAAATTTCTCTCGTCTGCATTTGTGTTTTGTAAACATGGCTGAAAAAGATATTTTAAGTTTGATTTCGAGTGCAAAGAGGAAGCGGGGGGCTAACTGGTCCACTGAGGAGGAGATCGTGTTGATCGAGGAAGTTTTGAAGAACGAAGAGAAGTTATTTGGAAAAATGAAAGGGGCGGGGATGAAGGGGAAACATGTAAAACTGAAAGAAGAGACATGGCAGTCTATAACAGACACATTGAATTCGTAAGTATTCTATATCTGCCTTCCACTTACCCCTTGCTGCTGATGCTATTTTGATGATCAGACGATTCCGCAGCATTGCCTCCCTTAGAAGGTGTATACACAAAATTTATCCTAGTGTATTTCACTCCTACACCAAAATTAGCACCTACCGTATTCTTACTCTATTGAATTCTAAAATTCTTCAAACCCTCTTTGTACCAAATACTTGATTAATTCTTCAGCCTAACTTAACACTTACACTTTATATGATTCACATTTCACGATTTACGTATCTTGGAAAATAATTTATCGTGTTATTCAATTTGTTCTGTGTCATTATGACTGGTTAAAAGGAAGCACTATGCGCTACGTCCATCTCTCTTCTTTCGTAATTAGCAAGTAGAATCAGGGGATATGGGACAATCCCATTTACTTTTTTCACATCTATCAGTGTCTGTTACTTTCACACGCACAGTACGACAAATTGGGTGCCCCCCCCCCCTTTTTTTTTTCTAGACGTAATGAATGATATGAAAATGTAAAGATAAACTGATGAAATGAACCCATGTTGTGAAGGGTGAATGTTGCCACCCCCTCTTAAGAGTTTGAAAATTAGTTTTATGTTTTATAATTAATTTGTTTCCTTGTCACCCCCCCCCCCCCTCTTAAAAATATCGGTGCCTGCTTAAAATTCACCATGGCATCACCCTTTTTATTGATTAGTGTAGTAGGGCCCCTACTGGGCAGTCTGCACTATAAATATACACCATCATCACCATCATTTTATTGATTTATATAAATTACAAACTGAAAGATGAAATGAGATTTTTTTTAAAAATACCTTCAATTTTTGCATAAATATTTGATGATAATTAGCGCTGTTCATTTTAAATAATCTAACATTAGATTTATTTTCTAATTCATATAGGCAATTTAGAAATGAAAGAACCTCAGAATCAATTTCTAAAAAGTACGACAACGTAAAACAGAGAGGTAAATATACAAATTGATAACTTTTTTTTTGTTTTGAGAAATTTTAATATATTAATAATGATAATAATAATTTATCTATATGATTTATAGCCAAGGATAAGATTGACGGAATACGCCGTCCCAAGACAGGGGGAGGTCCACCAATGCCACCACTGACCCAAGCTGAGGAGGTCCTCTATCAAGCTATGGACTCTAGACCCAACATTGTAGGCGTGATTGGCGGAATTGATTCAGATGGTAATAAATTTGTTTTATTTCATTGGTTAGGACTGTGTTAAAAAAAATGGTTAGGACTGTTAAAAAAGAAGAAGATTTTTTCTTCTTCTAATTTTAAGATTCATATGGTAAGATGAAAATAGTCATAATTCTATACTGATTGTAGAACCACTGACATGTTTTTCTGAACCTCAAGAGGAAGTATGTGCTTCAGCCGCGATGACAGGTGTCTCGAGTTGTGTAGCAAGTGGGAGCGGTGACGCCTCAAGCTCATTTAGTGGTAAGTTTAACGATTTAGCAAGATGGGTGAAAACGTAATGGAATTGGAGACAAGTAAACAATGACTTGAATTGATATAATACGAAACAAAATGTTATAATCATGCTGATATTTTAATATACAGTTAGACGATCTATGGAGAAGAAGAAGAGGAAGACAAAGAGAGATGTTGTCGAGGATTTGGAAATAGAAAACATTAAGCTAGAAAACGCAAAACTTGTTCTAGAAATGAAGAAGCTTGAACTGGAACAGAGAAAATTAGAGGCAGAGGAAAAGAAATTTCAAAATGAAAATCATTTAATTGAATTAAAGAAATCCTATTTGATTTGTAAACTAAATGCGGAATTTCCTGAGTGCATGTTACATGTAAACCCAGCTTGTATGTAGTCAGGAAAGACCAAACACATCTTCTCAAAAGAAAAAAAAAACGACCAGAAATGAAAAATAATTTGATCACTAATGTCATTGTCATTGTTTTTATCAGATATATAGGACATACTTCAGCTAAATTGCCAAGTGGCAATATCTTCTTACCGACCTATCCATCTATTAATTCATATCTGTATATTGAATTCTGAATTTCCAGAATCCATCATAAACCCAATGTGTCAATGAATTACCTTTGAAAAATCTTAAACCCTTGATCCGGGAAGTAAACAAGAAAAGTATAAGAAACAGTAAAGGTTACACAGCTATTCATTTTTCGAACATTATTTAACATTTCAAATGAGATTCTGCTTTAACATGTACATGTAATTCCAAAGTCTGTCCACGACCTGAAATGAAAAAAATATATATATATCACTAATCTACAACTGTAATATTGAATATACATTTGTATATACTGATTGAGCTTTGGGGTAAATGGTGCAAAATTCTGCATTCTGAGCTTCCCTTGGCACTCCTTTTTTCACTTTCAAATTGTCTACGTCTTAAACAAAACTGTTCTGTTACATATATACATGCACTTTTTAAGAATTCTTAAGTGATACTTGAATGCGACAAAAATATGGTAAATGTATATCAGTGGTCTTATTTATCCTAGAATTAAATGATATACTGTTGTTGATGAATTTAAGTGATGTAAGTATCCACCTTTCATATTATTTTGACTCAAAGGCTCGTTAAAATTGAATAGCTCTTGAACATTTTGATCCATAAAAAATGGGACACCCCCCCCCCCCCCTCTTGGTGAATTACACTGACAGTTTGGGGGGAAATTAATTTAAACGTATAGGTGTTACAGATAAGTTTGGTAAAATTTTAAATGCAATACGTACCTCTACCCGAAGTACGTCTGTGCGATATAATCGCGCATGCGACTTCCCTCTGGAGAATTGCACGCAACTTGGTGAGCGGTTTGGTCAAATGCGCCCATTGGCTGGTCTTGTCTGTCCATCACATCACCAGTCTCAATGCTGAGATTGTGAAGAATGACACAGGCCACGACGTACGCCGCTGCCTGTTCCGGGGTAGTTCTAAAATTGATAGTTTCACATAATGACTGAAGTTACTTTAGAAATTACATACATTATATTATGTGTGTGTGTGTGTGTGTGTGTGTCAATCTAATTAAAATTAGATGTTAGATCCGCTCGCGTACTCGCATACGTACGCGAGCGGATCTAACATCTAATTTTAATTAGATTGGTGTGTGTGTGTGTGTGTGTTATGTAAGCTCACTTGCCTCAGTGTTCCATGAAGGCAGGAAAACCTTCGTTTCAAAATGCCAAAACTTTGTTCAATGAGCACTCTCGTTCGACACAGGGATGCATTAAATCTTTGATGAGTGTTTGTCTGTGGGTTTAGGTATGGTGTCATTAAAAAACGTCTGCAGGGGTATCCAGAATCGCCCAACAAAATACCATTGTGTTCACCTGAATATACAAGTGTTTCATAATTAAATTTAATTATAATTTAAATATTTTCAATTTATTTTATCAAATAACTTTTACGAAAAAATAAAAATGTTTACCTCTTTCAAACTGCCGACAAAGGGAGGATTCCCGCCAAATTCTACTGTCGTGAACACTGCTGGGCCAGCTGGCACACACACTCGTAAATTTGAAGTTGGTGTCACAAACCATCTATTCATAATTTGAAACTCAAACTTTTCAAGGGGACTGATAAGTTGCAAATTTATTACATACATATATGATATTGAATATTTTCTAGTTCTGGCACTTCAACATTTGATGCTTCTAATGTAAGATGCAGATCGCAGACTTCCGTTTCATAAAAGGGGGGGGTGTCACAAAAAATAATATGTGCATTTTGAATGTTCTGCATTTTTCTGTGAAATTTATACCAAAGGAGAAAGTAATAAAATACTGACCTGAACATTCAAAGAATGAAACCCCTTTCTATTCACGAAATCCGGTTCGTTTTCAGATGGAGCTATGATTCTTATAAACGTTCCATCAACGCAGCCTAGTGTGTTTGGGAATTCTGTGTTAATTTATAAATTCAAAGTTTATTTTTTTTTAAAAACTAATGCATATAAAAAAGACAGATATTTTAACCCCGATCCCCACGGGACTTTTCATAAAGGAAACCAATGAAAATAATGAGAGAGAGAGAGAGAGAGAGAGAGAGAGAGAGAGAGAGAATACGGTTACTATTGGTTGGGTTATAAATGATAAATATAGCCTAGAATACAAATATTACACCCCTACTATGTAATATTTAGAATCGAATAATTTACGCACGACCCCTTAGCACGAGTTATCCTCCCTGAATTTTGAAAAGAAAGTAGAAAAGAAAACAGAACGACTGACAACATACCGGCTATTTTGATGAACTCTTGCTTAGTTTTTCGTGCTTGTGCGTCTCTGGGAAATACAATGAATTGTTGTCGAACTCTAAGGATGGCATCCGTGACCGATCTACAGCATCTACCGACGGTGGACTCGGAAACATTGATACTATCACCTATAAGTTTGTGGTATGCGCCTGTCGCAAAGAACCTGAGGCATACAAACAGCTGCAAGAGCGGAGGTAAGGCATTGTTTTTTGTGCTGTCTATCAAAGCCCCGCCTATCAAGTCCAGTAGATACACGACTGATGCCTGCCGAAATCTATACCGCTCGAAAAGCTCATCGTCCGTGTAGGCTTCTAAAGGGTTCAGTCGGTCCCGAATAACCCTTTTTGATGGTCGATTCCGATATCTCAGAAACCTACGTCGTCTGCGACGTCTACCTGCCATATTGAATATGCTTGAGGAAAATTTTAAGGTTGCTATGAAGCTAACCTTAAATATTTGAGGATTTCCTCAAGATTATCACTTGAGGAAACCTCAAATTTATGTGGTGACGGTGACTTGAGTGTGAAGTTAAGTATTTGAGGGAAAACCTCAGAGTTGAGGCTGAGGAATGAGTTGAGTGATGTTGGTGACGGCGGGGCCAGTTTAGATAAAACTAAATCTAGATAAGAATACATGTATTTAAGTAAGTTATTACTTACCGTAAGAAAAGGGTTTGAATAATATTTCATTCAAACATATAATTTAAGGAATACATATTACAGCTACATGTAGTAGTAGATGCAGATGACATGGGGAGAACAAGTAATACATTTTAGATTGGACATAAGATTTTGATATGCTTGCATATATTCATCTTGGTATTTCTCTTAAAATTAATACATACTGTATTATTTATTGATTTTGTAGGAAGTGTCGTAATGTCATTTTGGTGGGGGCCAAGTCAGAAGAATCAGTGTATGTTCGATGCTCATGTTGCCTCAAAGGATATGATAGGGTGTGGTTCATTTAACCGGAAAGAATTTCTATCAGGACAGCAGATCACATTATATTTTAGTTGCCTCTATGCCATTGAGAAGACGATTAGCCATGATGACTATATATGCGCAAAATTAGAAAATGAAAAAGATTGCATGTGTGTGCTTATCTTGTCTATTTTGTAATATATGATTCTAAAATAAAGGTATACCATTCATAATAGGATACGATTATGAAATATTCATCATCAGAACCCACTGCTCAAAGGCCGTAATTTAAACGCCGAGCATAAGCCTAATTTTTGCAACCCTCACTGACAATGGTGACGTCTCCATATGAGTGAAAAATTCTTCGGTGGTACGTTAAATGATAATCAATGAATCAACCCGTGGGATCCAACGATGTCAAATATTAAAGATATTGACTTTCCCAGCATACTAAATGACTTCAATATGACCATCATTGGTATGTTACAGTTACAAGCAAGGTCTTCTTATGATGTTGAAATGTAATTCACATACCTATGTTTAAAAAGATACGTTAAACGAGTGACAATGATGAACGTCCAGACTCTAGAAAATAGAGGCCCTCAATTGTTTTTAATCAAATGCCAAGGTCACGAGTCAAGGTCAAAATACTTTCTCATGAGTAACTGTAAATTGTCAAGTCATGTATTAAAAAATGTTAGTTTAATACATGTATATTTCATACATGGTACTGGCATAACATTTCTTGCATATACATAGTAAGCAGAGCTAATATTGAACTGCAGAGAGAGAGAGAGAGGGGGGGGGGGTAATTCCTCATGAATCAATGATAAATTACAATCTTTATGTATCCTATTTAGTTTATTTAACTTGAACAATTTTTAAGATCAATGATTCAATTTCAATGTCACACTTAATTCGATTGGCAAGGTGATTAAATGTACATGATAGTTTGAAATAACTGAAATATTCAAATATGCATTTTCTAAATATGGTAGTTATTTTAATGAATTCTTAAGATATACATTTGCAATTTGTGATACATGAACAATACACAAATAGAAATCATGCACATTTGAACCAAAAAAAATATGCATTGATTTAATTATCTGTTACAAATTAAGAGTGTTTATGATTGAAGAACATGCATGATGTATAACAAAATGAGATTTACTTGAAAAGAATGTGAACATCAAGTTTGCTGTTTTGTGGTATTTTGTTACCATAGCAACAATGTAAAATGAATTATCTATCAGTATTAATATTTTATCAACTATAACATTGACTTCAGTTGAATCTGTCTATAAAAGCATTTTTTTTTTTTTGGTCTAAAAATTTATTTATTTTGCATGGATTTCGAATTTGAAAAAATATAGCAATTTTCGTTTCCATGGCAACCAACATGAATTCTCATATTACACTTGTTAAAATTTAAAATTTAACATCAGTAGCAATCTGTTATTAAGATTATATACTTTGAATACATAGAAAATTGTATTTTGAATTACATTGAAAAATGCATCTCTACTGTCATATCATGACGAAATGCATCATTCTGTTTCCATGGAAACACAGCTTAGATGGTAGATTCCCAAACATGTCTCATTGTTATATGATAGTACTATATCTAATGTATGTTGTACAAGCATTTATAGATTTCAAGCTGAATGCGGGAATTTTTATCCATAATTCAAATTTGCCTCTAAATTAGCTTTTTCAGAATGTATCGAACAACCATCTTTTCCAGACAGAATGAAAATATAACAGAATTATTCAAACCTTTAACTAAATATCAAACTAAATAATAAAAATGCTATATAGTATCATTTGATAATGACTAAATAAGAACTCAAACAGGTTAATCCAGTATAGTTGAATGAAAAATGTCATTTTTCATGCAAAAATTGACTCTTTTGTGACCTGAATGGCATGCACATGTTACCATGGCAACAGAGTTGCATAGCAACCAAATTATGATGGTTTTACACTACTTGTGCCAGATTAAGTCGATGTGCCAAATTTGAAAAAAATCGGTGACAGTGCGTGCCGGACCCCTTATATAAATGTTTAAGTGGTTACAGAGAATGGCTCTTAAGTCGTTCTTCGTGGAATTTTAAGCCCTGCTTTATGACAGTTTACATCAATATTTAACACCTGATTATTTTAATCGTAGTTGTGTTTGAAAAGCTCATCTACTTTCCCAGTGGACTAGAATACTCGGATTCCCCTATCAAGACCAACGATCACAAACGCCTCCGTCTACACGACTAAGCAAGGCGTTGATAGAAGGTTAATTGAATTCCGACGATAGTCACACGCAAAACCGCTACTAATAGGAAGTATTTCATTAGGATATATGAACGGCTTTTCTTTCATAATTGCTGAAATTTGTCTTTGCTTTAATGAGGCCTTGTTCACGTTGCATGCCGTTTGGTAATTGTCCCCATCACTATTTTTTTCATTCATTAGGCTGAGGATCAGGTGCGGCCATACGTGGATGGAATCAACCAATGAGGGGAATTAAATATGACACTGTGTATCATTCGGGTCGACTGCATGTATACTGAGTTACAACCTGGAAGTGAGCCTGGTTAATCATTTGCAAAGGAAATCCTTGATGTTTTTCGTCTTTTTATATAAATTTTATGTATCTTCCTGTATTTCATAGCTACGTCATAGATCAGTCGATTAGTAGGATATGTTTTGAAATTCATTTTTATTTATCTTCACCTATTTATATTCACAAGAAGGGCACGGAGTACAGAGAAATCATTTGATGTGAAGCTGACTAATCGAGACTCGTGTCCATTTCCCAATCCATGATTTCAAAATGTATTGGACTTTAAAAACTACTACCTGAAGATCCGATTTTAAAGGTGTGTTTCCGCTTTTGTCAGTTCGTGCTACATGGCGTTTTAGAATTTTATTTGTACGTCAATCATGAAAGGAAATAAAAAAAAATTGCGGGAAAAATATTTCCTTGGGGGGAAAAGTCCAGCACTTTTCAGTATTACACTACCGTATAGCGTTCTAGATATTTTTCCTTTCAATATATATTTTTTTCATTTCGAACACCTAAACAGGTACGTTTAATTCATAAACTTTTCGTTGTTGTGAATGTTCACAAAGGAGTCTTGTCTTCAATATAGAGAATGAATTAGCGATATCAAAACCTTATATTATATATTTAATTATATATTCAATGTGTCTTATTGCATTTTTACCCAATTACATGTATATCTAGTCAAAGATCAAAATGCTGAAAGAAGTGGAAAGAAATGAAATTTTCAATTTATGGTCCATGCAAAAAAACTTCTTTTTTTTAACGAAAACGACAATCATTGGGATACTACATTACATTTAGGTCTGAACTCCGAATCAAGATCAATTGAGGAGACATACAGACTTCCGCGAACTATGAAACTAATCAGTCGTATTATCTGCAGGACCAAATAGGGACTAATTGCATCCCTTTATGGACTCATCTGACTAAACTGCTTATTACAAATTAGGGAAATTTGGTCAACCTCTCTCCGTGTGATTGTATGCTTCTAGCGAGTCTCTAATGTGAAGTACTTGACGTGAATTTCAGTTTTTACGAATATACATGTAACTGGCTAAAGAAACACGGATAAAGACCTGTCTATAAAAGATATCACATTTCACATTAGATTAAACATTCAGTTTTTGTGCTATTCACTTTATCGGCACTGTATCGACCCGAAGCAATAATCCCAGAATCTATGCAAGTACAAACTCTATTTTGTCTGACGTGTTTCATACCGATTATTAGGCAGTACTTGGTACACTGATTTTGACTACGGATAACTCCGTTTACCTGATCAAGAGATAGGGCTTACGGCTTGTGTGACCGGTCGACAGGGGATGCTTACTCCTCCTAGGCACCTGATCCCACCTCTGGTATATCCAGGGGTCCATGATTGCCCAACTCTCTATTTTGTATTGCTTATAGGAGTTATGAGATTGATCACTGTTCGTTATCTTTCATTAAGATTCTGTCACAAGGATCTGTCAACTTGGTACACTTCCAATTTTTCTAAGTTACACCAATTCGGGTTTACTAAATTCATCTCCAAGGTAATAGTTATTTTAGATAATTGAACATGTTAAGATATGACACAATCAATGCGTTACAGTATTATAATATATGTTTCTACATACCCAACAAAAGAATTGGAATGGTAGTATAGCTTAAAAATGCTCATTTGTTAACACATTTAACCACTGATCATTTTTACCCCGATATCAGAACCCCTACCCCCTGGGATCACCAAATTTATAATTTTGGTAAATGACTACATGCTCTTTCTAAATATCCACTTATTTTCGTTTAAGTATCAATAACACTAAGGAAGATGTTATTTAAATGTTTTATATATAAACATTATATATCAAGTTTGGCTCCGCTCTGAAGTCAGAACCCCGACCCCGGGGATCATGAAATTTACAATTATGGAATAGGCCTTCATGCTCTACATCACAATGCATTTAGACTATCGTACAGATGTGCGGTTGTAGAGATTTTTGACTGGTCAATTTTTGGCCGGCCCCTGAGGCCCCGGGGTGCAGGAGTACTGAAATTTACAATTGATGTACCCCTCGTTCCAAAGATATTTCATGCCAAAATTGAAAAGAATTGGAATAGTGAAAAATGTTGTTAATTGTTAACGAACGACAGATACAGACGGTGGACGACGACAGACGCCGACTAATAGCAAACGATCACCAGAGTTTACTAAGGTGTCCTAAGAACCTCACCTGTCCTAAACCAGCCACTGTAGAGAGGAAACACACGAGCGAAGAAATTATTGAATCCCTGCTGTAACTTAAATATTTTCTTCTGAAACGAACGGTGTCCTTTTAGCACTTAAAATACTATTATTCAGGAATCATTTCCAACATATAGTTGATACCAAGAAATTAGTTTAGCAGCCATAGTAATGTATATCAGATATCAACTCTCTCTCTCTCTCTCCTATACTATATCTAGTATAAAAATGGTGAAAAGGAAAAGTATGAGACTCAGCGGAACAGATAAACTCCTCTCTCTCTCTCTCTCTCTCTCTCTCTCTCTCTCTCTCTCTCTCTCTCACCAAATCACATAGGGTTAATAAAGATTCAAACTGTACATTGTAGTTTTAAAACAATTTAATCAAATGAAGTAAAACAATACGTGTTATGGTGAATCCTGACAATATGAGAGACAGCAGGATAAAATCTATGCACATGTTACAACACCGCAGACAATCTTCCTTTTCATTGTCGGTGTCCCCGATACGTACAGCATTGGACTGATGTTCGTACTGTAGGTTGTCCTACGCGACCACTGCTAGAAGTCCTAAAACAAGGCACACTAAAATGTTCGACACAACCATGGAACCTGATGACTGGAACCCGGCTGTAAAGTACAAAACAAGAATCAGGAAATAGAAAATGAAGTCTACTCGTGACTATACGGACCTAGCCAACCAATGTCTGGCCAGATCTATATATACCCCACCAAAAGTCAGTAACTGTCTGTCACTTGTTACCTCATCAAAAGTCAGTAACTGTTAGTCACTAGTATACCTCACCAAAAGTCAGTAACTGTTAGTCACTAGTATACCTCACCAAAAGTCAGTAACTGTTAGTCACTAGTATACCTCACCAAAAGTCAGTAACTGTTAGTCACTAGTATACCTCACCAAAAGTCAGTAACTGTTAGTCACTAATATACCCCACCAAAAGTCAGTAACTGTTAGTCACTAATATACCCCACCAAAAGTCAGTAACTGTTAGTCACTAGTATACCTCATCAAAAGTCAGTAACTGTTAGTCACTAGTATACCTCATCAAGAGCCAGTAACTGTTAGTCACTAGTATACCTCACCAAAAGTCAGTCACTGTTAGTCACTAGTATACCCCATCAAAGGTCAGTAACTGTTAGTCACTAGTATACCCCACCAAAAGTCAGTAACTGTTAGTCACTAGTATACCTCAACAAAGGTCAGTAACTGTTAGTCACTAGTATACCTCATCAAAAGTCAGTAACTGTTAGTCACTAGTATACCCCACCAAAAGTCAGTCACTGTTAGTCACTAGTATACCTCATCAAACGTCAGTAACTGTTAGTCACTAGTATACCTCATTAAACGTAAGTAACTGTTAGTCACTAGTATACCTCATCAAAAGTCAGTAACTGTTAGTTACTAGTATACCTCATCAAAAGTCAGTCACTGTTAGTCATTAGTATACCTCATCAAAAGTCAGTAACTGTTAGTCACTAGGATACCTCATCAAAAGTCAGTAACTGTTAGTCATTAGTATACCTCATCAAAAGTCAGTAACTGTTAGTCACTAGTATACCTCACCAAAAGTCAGTAACTGATTAAGTCACTACATGTCGTATACCTCACCAAAAGTCAGTCACTGTTAGTCACTAGTATACCTCACCAAAAGTCAGTAACTGTTAGTCACTAGTATACCTCACCAAAAGTCAGTAACTGTTAGTCACTAGTATACCTCACCAAAAGTCAGTAACTGATTAAGTCACTAGTATACCTCATCAAAAGTCAGTAACTGTTAGTCACTAGTATACCTCACCAAAAGTCAGTAACTAGTACTTCTCATCAAAAGTCAGTAATTGCTTTATCAAATGACATCTGAGATGGTCTCGGTTATCAGATTTGATCGTGTACACAGAATGGGAGGCCTAGGCAGACCTCGGGTGATCATGGCGAAATTCATTAATTTTAAACAGCGCCTAGATGTAAAGTCGCGGTCAAGCTCGCTAAAAGGAAGAAATTGCTTTATAAATGAACAATTTCCGTTCCGCCAGAAATTGTTGAGCAGCGTAAGGAGCTGATCAAAGTGATGAGGGGGGAGAAGAATAGAGGACACAAAACGAAAGTGGTAAAAATAGATTTGAAAATAAAGTTTATAATTCATTAAAACCCGTTTTGAAAACTTTATTGCTGCGTTTGTTTTGGGTTTTTTAAAACTTTCCAGGTAAATGTGCAAAATACCTATTCAAAAATTGTTATTTATAGAAACGAATGAAGGAATTATCGCCCTTTCCTATGACGTCATCTGAGACAATTGTAGTTGTTTAAGTATATTACGCCTCTACATTATCGTTTTAATTCCTGTGAGAAATGGCCAGTTTTAGCAGCACCGTAGGTAGTGACGGTGAAATACCGGAGATACACTCAACCTTATATGTTTGTACCTGCACCTGTTTCGAAACCATCAGATAGCAATATAGGCCTATATATGTGTGTGTTCGACAAATATCTCATCGGAAGTCTCCGAGGTCCATTGCTTTTAAGGAATGGAGTGATACGAGTACATTGACCCACTTAATTAAAATCCACCTTTGCTGGGCCCCTTTCTACAACTAAGCTTTGTGCATTTTAATCATATCATACGTTTATCATTCTTTTGTTGCATGCATTTATTTCTACTTGTATAAAGGTTGGCCTACTTTCCGAACACTCCATTCCTGAAAAATAATGGAGTGTTCGAACAAAAGAATGACGTCATAGGTGGATTTTAACTTGATCATGATGTAATCGCCAAACCATTGTTGGGTGAGCTCTTTGAATATGACATTGATTTTTGCATGTTTTATTGTAACTCTGAAGACCGTGGTGTTGATACCTTCGGGTGACAACTAAATGATCTTTGTAAATCCACAGGTATGGGGATTTGTAACGGTCTCGTGTTGAAGGTGATGAAAATGGTGGAATCGCGCTTTTAACCATGTAGGATTCACTGTGTTCTCGCGCAGAAAAAATGTTTCATTTTGATACGTAATTTACAAATAGGTGATTTTAACATTAATTTTGGTCTCACCACGCACCGATTCATTTTACTTTAAAATGTACAGACAATATAGAGGCTGTTGGTGTTGCAAGTCATGTAAATGCGTCATATGCTATACATGTACATGTATACAATAATGATCGGAAAATGCAGCAGATGAATGATATTCTTATGTCCAAAAGAAATGATTTAGAAGTCACCATTGATAACACAACACAAAACAGTATAAGTTTAGATGAAGATGTGAATGATTTTGTCTCTCAGATAAATGAAATATTTGCACCATTTTGCAAAACAGTTTTTATCTTGTACAAGTACTCGCAAGAAAACTGTTGATTCAAAGCCATGGCCTGATGAGCGATGTAAGCTTTTGTATGGTATTTATGTACAATCAATCACTTCGAACATTCAACCATGATCAATGTTCTGAAAATAGACAACAATTACTGATAGATAAAAATAGATATGAAAAAAGTGGAGTGCTTTTACAATAGACTAGAAGACCATAGAATGGGTTGCTTAAGGAAAAATAATCCGAGAAATTTTTACAACATTTTCAAACAAAGAGTAACTCTTCTTTGTGTGCAAATGACTTTTTTTTATCATTTTAAGAATGTTTTGTCTGTTGATAATGACGCCGATGCAAAGTTTGATAAAAATTCTTTAAGAATTTTTGAAGAATTAGATGACACTATAAGTGAAAAAAGAAATTGTTGAAGCTCTGAATAGAGCAAAGATGACAGAAGTGCGACTGCTGGACTATGACTTTTTGGAGCCAAGTAAACGTGATTGGAGAGTATCGAAATCTAATGGTACCTACTGATTGTATACTGACTTCAGAAAAGTGATTTCTGTCACGAAAACAGACTCATATCCGATTTTTGGAATCTTCACACCTGATTCCCAGAATTGATTATTGTATCAACAAATTCGGAAATGCAAAATTTGTCAGGAAATATGACCTGTTGAAAGGTTACTGGCAAGTGATATTAACTAAAAGAGCCAACGAAATTTCTGACTCCTGGTGGGCTTTTCCAGTAGAACGTGATGCCATTTGGCATAAAAAAAAGTTTCAGCGACCTTTCAGAGAATGATTAACCCCCTTCTGCATGGTTGATTGTTTGATGTTTTCCGCCACACTCAACAAATTTTTCAGTTATCTGGTGGCGCCCAGTTTTTGTTGGTGGAAGAGAACCCATATACAATGTACCTGGGAAGTGACCAACGACCTTCCGAAAGTAAACTGGGAAACTTTCTCACTTACTGGCGCGAGCGGGATCAGAACCCGCGCAGATGGAGGTGAGAGGCCGTGTGATGTTTAGCGCGATGTTCATTTTGTGGCTGGAAATTAAGATTGATATGCCTGTATTCTATATTATACGGGGGTAGTTTTGTTTTTTTAAATCTTTGCGCACGAAACGCTTAAAACTTTGATTTCTGGAGTTTCAGGGAAACTTCTTCCAATGAGTTACGTAATGATATAAGAAAAGACAGCAATACATTCTAGTCTCACCTTTGAAGCAATATGACACTTAAGGATCACATTGTCCTTCATCTGTCCGTGTCATTTATCACAATTTACAACTCTGTAACAGCACGTGGTAGATTCTTTATTTTAACAGGTTAATTTCTTGTGAAATGGCCATTAAATATATGTAGTCGTTTCTGATTTCTTTTCAAAGTATCACACCGGTAATTATTTTCACTATCTATTACTATAGAGGAAAAAAACAAATCATTAAAAATCAGTTTGCTAAATTGATGTCAAATAACGCAGTCGGAAATGTTCTATGTTTCATTCTCGTCTGTCGATTTTTTTCTCACCTGTCTAATTTTTTACACGCAAGCAAGACTACCCTCAAATCCACGTCTTTTTCCAAAATGCGTAAACAGCCTGATTGCACCTCAGGAACTAGTCTTAGCTACTAACATCAAATAGTTCCTTTGGAAACAATTCATTATGTCTGCAAATTACACATAATTTCCTAAACAGTGGTACAAAAATTAAGAGAAAAGAACAAAGGGAAATGAGAAAAATCGCGCATGAAAAATATTCATTCTTTTTTGCATGAAAAATATATATGGAACTACAATTAAGTTCATTTTGATTGGAAAATTGCCGGTGTGATACATTGAATGCGTCACCTGTGAATACAGAGGTTCTTAGGGATCACATTGTTTGTCGTCTGTCACAATACAGCGGTTTTTAGGGATCACATTGTTTGTCGTCTGTCACAATACAGCGGTTCTTAGGGATCACATTGTCGTCTGTGACAATACAGCGGTTCTTAGGAATCACATTGTTTGTCGTCTGTCATAATACAGCGGTTCTTAGGGATCACATTGTCGTCTGTCATAATACAGCGGTTCTTAGGGATCACATTGTTGTCTGTCACAATACAGAGGTTCTTAGGGATCACATTGTTTGTCGTCTGTCATAATACAGCGGTTCTTAGGGATCACATTGTTTGTCGTCTGTCACAATACAGCAGTTCTTAGGGATTACATTGTTTGTCGTCTGTCACAATACAGCGGTTTTTAGGGATCACATTGTTTGTCGTCTGTCACAATACAGCGGTTCTTAGGGATCACATTGTCGTCTGTGACAATACAGCGGTTCTTAGGAATCACATTGTTTGTCGTCTGTCATAATACAGCGGTTCTTAGGGATCACATTGTCGTCTGTCATAATACAGCGGTTCTTAGGGATCACATTGTCGTCTGTCACAATACAGAGGTTCTTAGGGATCACATTGTTTGTCGTCTGTCATAATACAGCGGTTCTTAGGGATCACATTGTTTGTCGTCTGTCACAATACAGCGGTTCTTAGGGATTACATTGTTTGTCGTCTGTCACAATACAGCGGTTTTTAGGGATCACATTGTTTGTCGTCTGTCATAATACAGCGGTTCTTAGGGATCACATTGTCGTCTGTCACAATACAGCGGTTTTTAGGGATCACATTGTTTGTCGTCTGTCATAATACAGCGGTTCTTAGGGATCACATTGTCGTCTGTCACAATACAGCGGTTCTTAGGAATCACATTGTTTGTCGTCTGTCATAATACAGCGGTTCACATTGTCGTCTTTCACAATACAGCGGTTTTTAGGGATTACATTGTTTGTCGTCTGTCATAATACAGCGGTTCTTAGGGATTACATTGTCTGTCGTCTGTCATAATACAGCGGTTCTTAGGGATTACATTGTCGTCTGTCACAATACAGCGGTTTTTAGGGATTACATTGTTTGTCGTCTGTCATAATACAGCGGTTCTTAGGGATTACATTGTCTGTCGTCTGTCACAATACAGCGGTTCTTAGGGATTACATTGTCTGTCGTCTGTCATAATACAGTGGCTTTTAGGGATCACATTGTCGTCTGTCACAATACAGCGGTTTTTAGGGATCACATTGTCGTCTGTCATAATACAGCGGTTCTTAGGAATCACATTGTTTGTCGTCTGTCATAATACAGCGGTTCTTAGGGATCACATTGTCGTCTGTCACAATACAGCGGTTTTTAGGGATTACATTGTCGTCTGTCACAAAACAGCCATCTCACAGATTTCAAGCCACAGTGTACTTGCCTTTGTATATAAGGCCTTCGTATTCAATTTGAAGATATGCGTATTGCAAGGATTTTGATCTCAATATCCTTTTGATCTTAATATCCTTTGATGTTAAAAAAAATACAGGTTGTTAAACTTTGTCCATTTTTGTACACACATCTATAGCTCTTGGCTTGTTTATCCAGTGGCGGATTTAAAGGGGAGAGGAGGCAGCCGGAGCCCCCCCCCCCCCCCCATAAATTTTCAAATTTAAGGTACATCGTGGTCTCTTGTTTAGAAAAATGTAAACGATAGGCAATAATTTCTTCCACTCTCGGAGAGATAAATGACAAAATCTTTCGATTTATTGAATAACTTTTATTGGAAGAACTTACATTTTTTCTAAAACCCTTAAAATATGCGTCATTTTATTAATTTCACCTTGATAGAAAATAATAAAAATGGCTACATATAGGAGACATATTTCAAGCCCTATAAAATCTGTAAAATCCAGGAGTTTCCGGGGGCTTCGCCCCCTGGGCCCATACCAACACTTCGACCTGTACTCACTGGGGGCCCTCAAGGCGGCCCCCAGACCCCCTGCCTCAAAAAGTTACACACACCCCTCTAACCGCATTTCCTGGATCCGTCCCAGCTACATGTATCTACATCCTATAGCAGTTTTATGCTTGGATCCTTTATTCATATGATGCAAAAGAAAGTATATCACTTATCGATGTCAGACTGATACTATCTTTTATATTCTATAACTCATGTATTGAGAATAATACTTTAAGTAAAATTCTACATCTCATGGCTGAAACAAAAACACCCTACAAAAGATTGTAACGGGCGTTTCTGGTATTGTTGTTCCTAGTGCAAAATGTATGGATTTTATTTTATTTCCAGAGTTAAAAGTTGAATTGTTTCTAGATTGGGTTTTTTTCCGCAAAGCCTACTGATCCATGCTATTCAGTGCGTAAAGATCAATCATAAACAGCCTACTAGTAGCTATTATTCATAATGCGATTTGACAATGAAATGACGAATCGTAAGTTATCAGTTTAGAATTAACGCATTCATCCATTGACAAAAACATATTTTATTCAACAATATTCAGACAAAGAGTCTCTGTGTGTGGTATTTTTTTTTTTTTTTTTTTTATTTTTTTTTTTTTGCTTTGTAATAATCCGATTGGTGCCTTTACAATAATCATTATAACACATGTTATAAACACCTCTAACTGAGACGAATATACTTACACAATCGGATGCGTAATATCTAACACATTCATACATCATACATGCCAAATACCATGCGAAACTGAAAACAACCGCACGTCTGTGATCTATGGAGAGCCAAAGAGTTCAATATTCTATATTTGTAATTATGTATTTGTTGTTACTAAATGCGCCATTGGTTCAATGTAGAAAAATGTTAATCGTTATCTTACATTTGTAGTACATAACGGTATATTCGTTATTTGAATGGCGTAAGATGTAAAGGAATGTAATGTCTGTGTATATGCGTAACAAGTGAATGCATTATTTATTCAATGTAAATTTGAAATTAGATCTTCGTCATCCGTATTTGAGCATTTGAACATTGCAGTTGCGAGTTACAGTAAAAAAAATTTGGTAATCCGTCCAATGATAGTTTGACATTCGAATTTGCTCATTCGTTTACTGCATTTCAACATTTGCTTGTTGTTTTACCATTATGACGACAGAGGGCGCGCGCTACATCGAATCTTTTGGGAAACAGACTATATACATGTAGAATCATATTGGAGGACCCGTTTATGTGACATTCCCTCGGAGCTATTATTTTCCCGGCCTTTCGAAGTCCAAGGTAAATTATTTTATTTTGTGCAAGGAAGATATTTTGATTTATTTTCTGTGAATGTAACTAATTCATAAGTATTAATTTGATAAATAACTCCAATGATAAAAAATACATCAAAAATGCATTTCAGAAATCACCCCAAATTCTTTACCAATTCATTCTTCATTCAATAATAAACAAATTTAATACTTGAAATTAATCGATTATTAATCAATTATAGTGCGTCCGATTATACTGATAATCAATCATGAAAAAATATTCCGATGGTTCATCACTACGACTGTTTAAAAGGTTGGACACAATTCCCTAACAGGGCAATTGTATCATGGGATTTTCAGTTGTTTCCCCCTCTATTCTCGTGTTTGCTTTGAGTAAAACATGAAGTGCAAGAATACTTCTGCATCCTCTAAATATTTAGAGTCTAGGAAGCGTATATTTACATATATGTACAAGGACTCTATATGTGGCCAACAAGGTTTATAAATAACCTCTAACATCTAGACTATGAAATAAAAAGATAATGTTTCTTTCTTTGCTTTAAACAGACAAAATGAGTGGTTTACAATAAAGAGGCTTGACAGAGGACAACTGGAACAATTTTTTTGACAAGAGAAAAGTATCTCAAATTAAACTATATCAAAATACCCCCGGTAATGTTGATTAATGATACATTTTTAACAAAAATATAGGAGTTTTGAAATTGGGGTGTCTGAAATTGAGTTAGCTATCTTGTGGAGAGAAAGAAGAAGGGGGTGATCAAATACGAAACAAGTGCTTGTGGAAATAATGTAAAATTCAAATCTAGGTCATGGTTCAGGCTACTGGTTTGATGGTCTGGCCTATTAAAAATTATGGGAAAATAGCCCGACTGGTCTATTACATAAAAACTTTAAATAAGTTACATTCAAGGTTGGCTGTCATTTAATGAAAACAACTGGTAAATGATAACTGATTCACTTTGTTTACAAATATAAAACCCATAGGCGTCGGAACCGGGGGAGGGACTTTTTTGCAAAGATAGACATAATACCCCCCCCCCCCCAAACGACGTAGAAACTTTTTTGTTGGTTTAGCCCCCCCCCCCCCCCCCCCCCCCCCCCCCCCTAAAATTTTACTGGTTGCCCAAATTTTCTTCACTCGCGAAAATGCGACTTAATTATAATCTCTTGTCGCAAAATTGATTTTCTGACCGTTTTACTCGCAACTTGGAGCACTGCTGATATATGTAATATTAAGTAATAATAACTAAAATGAACAATAACTTGTGCTTGAATTGTATATGATTATATGATAAAGAAACAGAATTTCTCTATTTATATTGCAAATTTACAACTCATGCCCAGAAAATTTGACATTCATATATAATTGAATTTTTCCTCAGAGGTAGTGCAACTAAATTTAACCACAAAAGATAATCTCATTTACCTTTTTCAAGTTGAACTCTATTTTTAGTAACAACTTTTTGCTGTAGCGCCCATATTCGACAAAGGTCAGACTTCAAAAAACCTAGTGCATAACTTCAATATATATACTTACTTTCTGCAAAGTTTCAAGGTTGTACATAAAAAACTGTAGGAGTTGATTTCACAAAATTTCCCCAACCGCCCGCCCGCCCGCACTTCACAATACTATAGACCTGATATGCACTTCGTGCAACCCGGCCAAAAAGGAAAGCACTAGGTCTACTCATATTCCTATACTACATGTGTTTAGACCCACCCAATTCGCTTATCATTATCCATGAAGGAGTGAAAGATTACAAGTCATGACGAAAACTGCTTGTTATATGGTTTAAAACCACAAGCACCTGAAGTATAGACTCTATACTATCTCCCTCCTCATTTTTTGTTGTTTTTTTTGTTTTTTGGATTACCTGTCTATCCCATCCCAATTTCGATTTATGTAATCGTTTCACGCTTTTGTAAGCTTTAGAGATTGGTCTTTTACCGGTAACAGGAAAAACCGCCGCTAGTTGATTTGGTCGTTCCTAATAGATTATATAGGGAAAAAAGAGGCGCAGAACCCTAGTTTCTGCTCATGCGTAGGATTTTTGTCGCTTTAAGTGGAAGCGGTGTTTTATTGCTTTTAAGAGTGACCAAATCCACTAGCGACAATTTTCCCTGCTAAACCTGGTGTAGCAATGAATCCTGGCGCCAGTGAGAGGCGTCGCTAAAAATAGAACTAAATTGCGGTACCCTTGAAATTCGACTCTCGAATAATTAGTCTCGAGGAGAGTGATGATTGATATAGATGTGTTACGTTATCAAAATAAAGAATTATGATTCCTTGATTGTTTTAGACAATCGAACAATGTTGTAACATTGAATGCTTTGCTAACATGTCCTGAAAATACTGTATTCTTTCATTGTTTATTAAGATCGAGATAGGAATTCATGAAAATGAAAGCAGCATATCCACCGTGTACAATACCACGAGGCAGAAATTTCGGGTGACTCCGGGTCCTACGTGAGGGTACGAATTATCCTTCTGCGCATCGAAGCCGAAGGAAAACGATCAACATACGGTAAAAGGTTTCAGCATATACCACATATCACTCATTTTATTACTGCTGTCAAATGCCATTGCACTAAATACGGGGCCTACATGTAGTAATTATGTTAGTGAAGGCACACATCAACATGCATGCGGAACATGTGACCAACCAGTAAACTGGAGCCAACATGGCTTAGTTTGTGATACCTGTAATCAATGGTACCACAGGGCATGCCAGTCAATGACATCAGGATCATACCAGCAACATGTAAACGAATCGGCCTTAGCCTGGGACTGCATCATGTGTTGGTGTCCGAACTTCTCAACTTTCTGTTTTTCTATGGTCTTCAGTACCAGTAATAACTTTAGTGCTCTCAGTGATCTACCAGAGAGCCCGGGCTGCGACTCAGCTATGCGCGCCCCCTACACACTTCCACCCCAGAAAGAGGAAATCATAACCACAGTAATGGGAAGGATAAGAAAAATCTAATACTCTTAAATGTTAACTTTCAGTCAGTTAAAACAAAACAGGGAGAATTACTCAAACTTATCGAGAGCACAAATCCTGGTGTAATCTTTGGAAATGAAACTTGGATTGACCACTCTATTAAAGATTTACAGTTTCTACTGATGGGCTATACTACCTATCGCAAGGACAGAAATCTTAGCGGAGGGGTGTAATCATTGCAGTTAAAAATTATCTTCTCACTTCATCAGTGCCTGAATTCGATCCGGAGTGTGAAATCGTGTATTGTAAGTTAAACCCAGTTGGTCATCGTACAATCTATTTATCCAGTTTCTACAATCCAAAAAACAGTAATGAAGAAGGCCTCCTAAGTTATTACAAAAGTATGGAAAGAGCATGCAGGGTAAACAATGCAGTTATTATGTCAGCAGGGGACTTCAATCTGACTTAGTGGTAACGAACCATCCATCCATTATCAACAGGGTAGATACCATGCCTGGTATTTCAGATCATGATGTAGTATTTGTAGAATTAGACGTCATACCAGCTAGAATACAACAACGACCTCGTAAAATACCATTATGCGGAAAGGCAAACTGGGACGATATCAGGAAAGATATGAAAGAAGTATTATCTGTCATTGAATCCATGAGGGACGGTGCACTTTTAACAAACAACCTTTGGAATATTTTTAACAGGCACTGGCAGGAAGTATCAAGGAACATATATCATCCAAGCTAGCCAGGAATAAGGATAGTAAACCATGGATTACACGAGATGTCCGTAGATCGATAAGAAAAAGGAACACGTGTTATAAGAGAACGAAAAAGTCAAGAAATATAAAGGATGTTAACACCTACAAGGAACTAAAACGAAAAACACAGCAGGAGATACGACGCTAATATTGGAAGTATATAGACAACATGATAACATCAGAACCAGATGATGCGAAACAAAACAGAAATAAACGTTTCTGGACTTTCATCAAACATGGAAAGTCAGACGGTAATAATATACCACCCCTAATAAGGGACGGTCTTCTTCACCAGGAATCAGTAGACAAAGCAAATATTCTAAACAAGCAGTTTTAGGAAGCCTTCTCGGAAAAAGTGAACATCACAGTTGAGGGGTTTTCTAAGCGATGCAACATGAAGGGTGAATATCCCAGGATTGAAGACCTAGACATAACAGTAATGGAGTCCTTAAGTTACTCAAGGGGCTGAATGTAACCAAAGCCCCATGACGAGATGAAATATCACCAAGGGCCTTTAAAGCTAACAGCAGTGTCACCGAAGTGCACATTAATTTCCAGAATCGACCGAAGCTGAAAGTGAATTTCCAGACATGAATTATGAAGGACTGCTCCGAGATTCGGTGAAGGCGTCAGTCCAAATATTCAGCCAAGCCGAATCTCAGCCGAGATTATTGGAAAATGTGCCCCGAAGCCGGAACTCCCTGTTTGTTTACAAATTTTTGTTTCTTACCTTCTGTATTTTAGTATACCGATAGAAGGCCAATCTCTAAAGCTTATAAAAATTGCGAGAAACGATTACGTAAATCGAAATTGGGATAGGATACACAGGGAATCTACACAATTCGGAGAAATTGTCGCCGCAAAAAAATCAAAAAGGGTGTGTGGTGTCCATACTTCAGGTGTCTGTGTTTAAAACGTGCCACTTACCAACAGGCTTCTCACAAATAAAATAGGCCTTAGCGTCACATGGTAGATCATTGAATCTTCCTCCCTCGTACATAACGGCACAATTTTCATTACCACCCGCATTATTTGGCTCGTTCGCCCATTTCCTGCCAAATCATTATTGTGTTAAGAAAGACAACTCCATTTTCATGTATACTCGTTTTTGAATCTGCTTAAATTGTTAGTATAAGATGTTCATAATTTACTTACAAGAGTGATGGATCCGGAAGGGCATTTTCTCCGCTGAATATCCACACACCCTCTGCTTGTTGATCAGTGAGGCCGGTCCACCAACCGCCCCCGGGTTTCTTCTGCAGGGCCACCTGGGACTCCACGAATGTCTGTTAATATCCATAATGAGCGTTCGAATCTACAGACCTCTGACGTTTGAACTGATGCCCCCTTTGACCCACCCCTTTTAATCCGAAAATCAACACTAATCAAATATTTCCTGAAAATCCGTGGATTCTATGTTTCTTGCATTTATGCCGTTTTGCATCGATATCAAGCTCTTAAGTGGCTCAGTTCTACGAATTAAATATGAAAGGTGCAGATAACGAACAGTAATCAATCTCATAACTCCTTTAAGAAAAACATAATAGAGAGTTGGGCAAACACGGGTCCCTGGATATACCAGAGGTGAGATCAAGTACCTAGGATGAGTCAGCATCCCTTGTCGACCGGTCACACCCGTTTTGAGTCCTATATATTAAATATATAACTCATTGTGATATAAATTCTTCTAAGCAATCAGGAGGTTCTCACTTTGAACGGGATTTTCGAGTAAAGAAAAAAGCTACCATGTGCGTGGGTAAAACGCAAGATTACGATACTGGGTAGTTTGTCAAAGTCAAATAGGTACATGTATGTATATGAAGAGACAAATTAAGCAACATGTACACCCCACCCCCAAATCTACTGTTGACAGGGGGAAAGTGTAACTTGAAAAATGTTACCTTAACAAGTAAGGTTCCCCTGATTACTGACAAAAATCTGTTTCTCACTCTTATATATTTAATCCAGTAAGGCCAAAAATGTGTGTTTACAGTAAACTGTTGAAAAAAAGGGTCGGTATGTCGGATTTTAGGTCACCTGAGTCAGTCGGGTGTTTAGGTCACCTGAGTCACTCGGGTGTTTAGGTCGCCTGAGTCGCTCGGGTAACCTATTGCCGTTGATCTTCGTCGTCATGCGTAACAATTTTACATTTTCACTTCTTGAAAACTGAGCATCTCTATGGTAAGAGGAATATAAATTGTGAAATTTATTACCTTAACACCCCGGGTCCTCATGGGCGTGGCCAAATTTGTTAAAAAGACCATATTTTCACAAATCTTCTATACTCCCACAGATGTAGGAGAACAACTAAATGCATAGTTATGGTGTTCATGAAGCCCTCAATCAAAATTGTGAAATTCATGGCTCCTGGGTCAGGGGTTGAGGTCCTTGGGCAGAGCCAATATGGTCATATAGTGAAATGTACTACTAAATCTTATAAATTATTCTCTACTCCCATATATATTTGACAAAAGCTAAATGCATGACTTTGATGTCCATGAATCACCAGGGGCAGCTCCAGGAATTGCGATTAGGGGCGTCTTTATGCCCCCAGTGGGTCCAGGGCGAAGTCCTAGTGGGGGCCCAGGGGGCAAAGCCCCAAGAAGCTTTTGGATTTTACAGATTTTATAGGGCTTGAAATATGTCTCCTATGTAGTCATTTTTACTATTTTCTATCATTTTTGATAAGGTGAATTAATAAGATGACGCAAATTTTAATGAATTTTGGGGAAAATGTAAGTTCTCGCAATAAAACTAATTCAATAAATCAAGAGATTTTGTCATTTATTTATCCGAGAGTGGAAGAAATTATTGCTTCTTTTATCGTTTAGATTTTTCTAAACAAGAGCCCACTTGAAAGTTTTAGGTGGGAGGGGGGGGGGCTAAATTCGCCACTGATCTCTCTACCCAAATTGTGAAAATTCATGGTTCCTGGGTCAGGAGTTGAGGTCCTTGGACGTGGCCAATATGGTCTTATAGTGAAAAATGTTATAAATCTTCTCTACTTCCATACACATTTGAATAGAACTAAATGCATGACTATGATGTCCATGAAGCTCTCAACCTAAATTGAGAAATTCACGGTTCCTGGGTCAGGGATTGAGGCCTTAGGGTATGAACAATATTGCCATATAATGAAAATGTATTAAAACTTGGAAAATCTTCTCTAATCCCATATATATTTGAAAAGAACTAAATGCATGATTTTGATGTCCATGAAGATCTACTTAAATTGAGAAATACGTGGTTCCTGTGTCAGGGATTGAAGCCCTTGGGTAGGACCAATATGGCCACATATGAAAATGCATAAAAATCTCATTTATCTACTTTCACAGTCATGGAAGATAAACTAAATGCATGGTTTTGATGTCTTTGATGTCCTCTTCTATAATTATGAAATTCAGGGACCATGAGTCGATTTAGACTTCCGGGGGTGTCAATGTGATTTTTATGCTTCAAACTTTTATTTTTCCTTCTTCTGTAATTGAATAGAAATTGTATGTATATTTTGAAAGATCATATACATGTTCACAAAAGACTCCATAGTGTGACTTAAATGCAAGGTACTCAGGTGACCGTTAAGGCCTGTTGGCCTCTTGGTTTTTGGTGGGTTTATTTTTTTTGCTATTCAGTGTATTATTATTTGTGTACTTGTTGTATAACTTGACAGTTTAAATAACCTCACTAACTGTTAGGAGTGGTGTTATCTCAACTTTACATAAATTGTTATTTAGTTGGTTGGCTACGTTTAATGTCTCGCTCGAGAATTTTTCACTCATATGGAGACGTCACCACTGCCGTTGAAAGGCGCTTATGCTCGGCACTTACGGCCTTTGAGTAGGGAGGGATCTTTATCGTGCCACATCTTCTGCGACACGTGGACTCAGTTTTTTGTGGTTGCCCCATTTCGTTGCAATAAGTGGTACTGTGGACCTATTCTAGCCCGGATCCCCATGGGTTCTCTAGGTTGAAGTCATAATATTGGTTAAAAATAACTATAAATGCCGAGGGATTTTGGAATGGTGCAATAACACTTATTGACTCCCTCAGGTGGACACATTCTTTGAAGGTCAGAGATAAAATACTCACCGTTTTGACTGAACCCCCATTGTCGAAACTCGCCATTTCTATAAAAGTGGATTAATAGCGGGTTAGGTTCCGGAAGGAGACGAAATTTCCTGAAAATTACCGGGTATATATTTTCCGAAGAAATAGTTTAGGGTCGGGGCAAAAATATAGGGTCGGTCGGGTCACGGGTGTCCGTAAACACAATTTTGGGCCTAAAACTGTAACTTAAATGTTTGATAAAAATGGAATCGGATATTGAAATATTGATAAGACCTAGAATCTACGAATTTTCAGGAAATATGTATTCATAAGTTTTGGTTCGCACATTAATAATGGGTGGCTCAGAAGGAACATGGGTTCAAAACGTCAGGTTCTTGTGTTCAAATCCGTTGCCGGAAAATGTTATCTTTTGGTATTTTTGTTTCCACACTAAGAATTTGATTTCATTTTTGTATTTGATCAAATAAAACTCGCCTTTTCGTCCTTGGAGTCGATGGCTAGATAATTAGCTGTGACCCCGGCGTCTGACGCCAGATCGTTACACCGCTGGTATACATCTTTCCATCGGAGTTTGTCAGAAGATGTAGCGTTACTGAAATAGTAACACGACTTTCCATGCCCGACCCATTGGCCAATACACGTCTGAGATGCTTTCAAATAAAATTTTAACAGGTACATCATTTGATCTTAAAGTTATATTTAGACATGCATACTGGTTTTCTGGCATCTAAGTTTTGTCATATCCCAGCACCAAATTGTAACTGCCTGAGGTGTCAGTTCGAATGCTAAATCAGTGATATTGTTAGACATTCTATTATCATATAAATTCATGTAAGGGATACGGTATCTATATATCAAGGTCAGCAACATAACTAGTAGTTACATATATCATGCACATGTGTGTACATGTACATTGTAATGACCGTCAATAGAGCTGTACGTAACATGTCTTTTCGTTTCATTATACTATACTAGCTACAGAACTGTAGCTCTCTGTGAAAATATTGGGACAGATCAGAGAGCTACAGATCCACCCCTTATAAAAACCTTCGATTTACGACACACAAAAAACATGCGCAGAGTTGAAGCCTCATATTGTTGTATTCTTGTATTGCCGTCTCAGAGTCATAAATCTGATAAAAACATTCCAAACATATTTTACTACTATACTTGTGTCCAAGCATACCTTCAAATATTCATTAATTTTTTTATATTAAATTTATGAGACGGCGATTTGAGAATACAACAATATGAGGCTTCAACTCTGCGCATGTTTTTGTGCGCTGTAAATCGAAGGTTTTTATAAGGGTGGATCTGTAGCGCTCTGTTCTGCATCAATTTTTTCTTCATATATGATGGCCTATGTTATTTTCGTCAAACATCTTGTACATTATATATTGTACCCAGGTGTGTTTACCGGAGGACAGGTGTGTTTACCTGATGACAGGCGTATTTACCCGAGAACAGGTGTGTTTACCTGATGACATGTGTGTTTATCTGATGACAGGTGTGTTTATCTGATGGCAGGTGTGGTTTACCTGAGGACAGGTGTGTTTACCTGATGACAGGTGTGTTTACCTGAGGACAGGTGTGTTTACCTGATGACACTGGGTATTCACAAATGTATCCCAGATGAGCCTGACAATCCAGATCATTCAGAACGCCGTCCCCAAACATCTGAGCACAGTCCTCGTTTGACGCGTAATCATTGGGCTCGTGATTCCAATTTCTGATGGGAAAAAAGTAACAGATGGGTATTATATATTCATTGAACCGAATCAAAATCATTGCAAAGGAAAAAACATGTTTTTGTAAGCACTAAACTGTAAACTAACTTCTAATGCAGATGTGTGCACTATGAAATGTGTAAATATTGCACGTATTGAAAGTAAAAGCAATCGCTTTATTGATCTGATTTGGAATGCTAGGTGGTTTAGGGGGTGGGGTGAATTTTTATCTTCGCCTGTTGGAGTACAATGTAAAGTTTTTTATACATATAGTCAATAAAAGCTCCGTACAGCGGGCTTCTCCACGTCCTTTGGTCCATTATACAATCATCGCACTACCCATTATCACGACAACAGTACAGATAATTTTTCAAGGGCTGTGACCAACCAGGTGTGTCAAAAGAAATCGAAAATAAGATTTGTATGCAAAGTTCGTCTGATCAATCTGGATTAAACAACAGTCCAGGCGACACCAATAGGATTATTGTTGACAACAAGTTATAGCAGTTGGCCATTTAGCGCCAAATCGCCGGACTTTAGATTTAGGACCTACTGGGAAAGTGAGTGCGCAGCAAAAGAATAGATAACCAGTGATAAGGGGGTAATTTCCCCCCGATGAATAGCAATTGTTTGACCACCTTCCATAGAACCATCAGCTCTGAATATTGAATGTTTATAAGGAACTGTGCATAAAACTCATTAAGAAATATAAGTGTACACACCTTCGATGTTTGAATCTATATAATTGTATTTGTAATCTCAGTAAAGACATATTTCTGTGATATTTACAAATCTCTGTTTTGGTTATTATTGATTCCAGGGTTGTACACTACCCCGTTATATTTTCATATTTCTCCAGAATCCGACTTCAAATCTTTTTTATTTCTTTTTAGGGATAAAATATTGCTCATTTGTTGAATTCTACCATAGGATGAAAGTCTTGAGCAATAAAAAATTGAATTGATTTGATTTAAGAATTCTTTTTTGTGGCCTCTTGGTTATAAGCAACAACATAAACGAACTTTACTTACTAGCATAGTCGGAAACCCACGGTTGATTACGCTTCGTTCCTCTCTCCATTGCCCGTGGGTCCTTTCATTCCTACTCGCTCGTTTTCATGAATAAATATTTTAAAATATCGCCCAAGCAAAGTAATCGTTATATGAACGGGGCTCTTCTGTTTTTAAAGGTAGAATCAATTTAACTTTGCTATCACAAGAATTGTATACCGAAATTGGGCTGAAAGCGTCTCGTTGATTGGACAACTTCGCTCACGGTATACGATGAGCGCCCAATCAAATTGCCTCATTAATTATTCATGAGAACGAGCGGGTGGGAATGAATGGACGCACGGGTGATGGAGAGAGGAACGAAGCGTAATCAACCGTGGGTTTCCGACGATGCTTACTAGTTGTAATATTTGTAAATAAATTTCTAAAACTGTTTACAGTGTGAAGTATTTTAGAAATACAAGAACAAGTACTGTGTAATGGATGTTGTATCATTCACGTAGCTCTTTCATCTAATCTTACACATAATCTTTAATGTACGGAGAACCATCCTGCCACAGCCAGGTTCCTTCGTGGTGATCGTCCCCAAGACCTGTCCAGTAACCCCGCCCTCCATTCATATCTTGAACCATCAGCCAGGACTGAAAGAAGTATGTAGGAGTTACTTATCAACCAGGACGGAAAGAAGTGTGTACGAGTTACAAATGTACTTATCAGCCAGGACGGAAAGAAGTGTGTACGAGTTATTCATCAGCTAGGACGGAAAGAAGTATGTACGAGTTACTTATCAGCTAGGACGGAAAGAAGTATGTACGAATTACTTATAAGCCAGAACTGAAAGAAGTAGTTATTGGGAAAAGAGTACCAATTCATTTCCCATAGACCTCAATGTTAACCTTTGGCCCTCTCACTAATTAACTATATCGATTTTAAATAAATTACCGCAAACATTTCAATGTTCATTCCAAGTGTTGATATAAAATGACAAAAAATATATAGGGTCCCGTGCCTTTTATAGGCCATATTTGTACTTTTTTAAAACACATAGCAATCTGCAGTAAATTACACACTTCATTTTAAGCACACCCCTACCATGGTAATTTCCTCAGTCATTTCTCGATTTTGTACGCTAATTTTTCATCCTGACAATTAATTTGAACCTCTATAATATTTCTTTCAATTCCAAATAATTTCACTCTTGATATTAGCCAATCACGCAACACCTAGACATTTATACCTCCGCTCAATCTTGGGTAAACTCCGTCCGGGTTACGCATACGGGGGTTTGGTACTCTCATTCCTATTCCCAACATTCCATTGAGTTTTTCTTAGAACATAATTTCGGGAGGTCAGTCACACTAAAGGGATATTTATTTATTTGTTTTGTTTGCCCCACCATACCTCCGGGAATCATGATTTGAACAAACAAATCTACTCCATAACAGGAAGCTTTCGTGTAAATTTCAACTTTTATGGCCAAGTGGTTCTTGAGAAGAATTCTAAATGATTTTTCCTATATATCAACATATATTCGCATGTAAAACTTTGATTTCCTATTGTGGCCCCAGGGACCATAATTTGAACAAACTTCAATCTATTATATGAAAGGTGATGTCAGGAAGCTTTCATTCAAACTTCCACTTTTTCTGGCCAGGTGGTTCTTGGGAAGAAGATTTTTAAATGATTCCACCCTAGTTTTACATATTCGTGATTATCTCCCCTTTTAAAGGGAATGGCCCTTCATTTGAACAAACTTTAATCTCCTTCACCAAAGAATAATTTGTACCAAGTTTGATTGAAATTTGCTTATTGGTTCTGGAGAAGAAGATACTCCTATATATCAGCATGTAAAACTTTGATCCTCTATTGTGGCCTCACCCTACCCCCGGGGACCAAGATCTGAACAAACTTGAATCTACCTTATACCGGGAAGCTTTCGGGTAAATATCCACTCTTATGGCCCAGTGGTTCTTAAGCAGATTTTATAAAGGTTCCCACTATATATTTACATGTAAACTTTTGATCCCCGATTGTGGCTCCATCCTACCACTGGGGATCATGATTTTAACTAACTTGAATTTCCACTATGCCAGAAAGCTTTTGTTCTAATATCAGTTTTACTGACCCAGAGGTTTTTGAGAAGATTTTTAATTGACTCCACCCTAGATTTGCATTTTCGTATTATCTCCCCTTTAAAGGGGAAATGGTCCTTCATTTGAACAAACTTGATTCCCTTCACCTAAGGGAGTTTTGAACTAAGTTTGTTTGAAATAGACCTGTTGGTTCTGGAGAAGATGATTTTCCTATATATCAGCATGTAAAACTTTTATCCCCTGTTGTAGCCCCACCCTACCCCCGGGGGCCATGATTTGATCAAACTTTAATCTACTTTATACCAGGAAGCTTTCAGGTAAATTTCTACTCTTATGCCCCAATGGTTCTTGAGAAGAAGATTTTTTAAAAAGATTGTCCCTATATATTTGCTGGCAAAACTTTGATCCCCTATTGTGGTCCCACCCTACTCCTGGGGGTCATGATTTTAACGAACTTGGAATTTTCACTATGTCAGACAGCTTTTATTTGAATTTCAGTTTTTCTGGCGGAGTGGTTCTTGATAAGAAAATTTTTTAATGACCCCACCCTATTTTTACATTTTTGTCATTAATTTCCTTTGAAGGGTTAAAGGCCCTTAATTTGTACAAACATGAATCTCCTTCACCAAAGGATGATTTGTACCAAGTGGTTCTGGAGAAGAAGTCTAAAATGTGAAAAGTTTACAAACGGACAACAAATGATCAGAAAGCTCACTTGATCTTTCAGCTCAGGTGATGAGTTTTAAGACGTTTTTTGAAAATATAAAAAAATTCTAAATAAAGACGCATATGGTAATATACAAGCTTGAATTGTAAAGGTATATGTGCTTTTTAATGATGATATAAATTTAATGAAAAATACCATTTTGGATTATTGCTCAATCTGATCGTTAAAAGTTATTGTATATGAATTCAACCGCGTTAAAACATGTCAAATAATTTGTTAACTTGCTTCAATTTCAAAATTAGGGAAATTTTATTCATATTGATAACAACTGTATATATGAAAGGTGAAGATAACGAACATTGAACAATCTCATAACTCCTATAAGCAATACAAAATAGAGAGTTGGACAAACACGGACCCATTGATATACCAGAGGTGGTATCAGGTACCTAGGAGGAGTAAGCATCCCCTGTCGAACGGTCACACCCGCCGTGAGCCCTATATCTTGATCAGGTAAACGGAGTTATCCGTAGTCAAAATCAGTGTGCCAATAACGGCCTAACAATCGCCATGAAACACATCAGAAATCATTTGAGGTAGTTTTCACGCATAAAATGATGACAAAATCAGACACGACATTTGATGCAATATAGATGTACTAAATACCACTCACATGCTGGTTTCTGTCGTCGATTTTTAAGAGATCCGCGCCTGCCTTTTGACATTTTTGCCGCGCATCACTCCATGTATATCCTTGACCGTTACCAAATAGATAGCATCTGTCTTCTGCCCTCTTCCAAGTTCCGCATCCGAGATCAATATAGTCTAAATATTTTAATATAGAATTTGAATCATTGAACTCAGAAGTAAGTTTAAACAGTCTTTTAGACTTTATTTGAAAATTGTAATGAATTGAAGCTATTATAGTTATATATTGAATATTATTAGAATTCTTCACAATCTATTACATATGAATATTTTACCATACAATATTTCTGCGATTTTCATTCAAATTTTGATACGAAAATAAATGCCTTTGAAAATTTGTTGTGAACGCAAGAGCTTGTTCTACGTATGATCAGTTGTTAAATTGGGACAGGCTCTGACGAACAAGTTGATGTCACATGGATTTCAACAACCTCGTTTAAAGTCAGCATTTGGCAAATTCGATGATCGTTATAACGATCTAGTTTAATAATGAATGATAAAAGAAAAATATTAAAATAAATAAACGTATCCAGAGACATATATGTAATATCTGTGTCTGAAGAATCTAATAAGAATTTTTTTTTTAATTTTAAAAGAAAATGAACAAAACAAAACTAGGAAGAATTATTTTAGCGCACTAAAACTCATGTCTCCCCTTCCATTTCCCATAGCGTTTACATTTGTAAGGATACTCTCTTAAGTAGAGTTAGGATACATACACGTAACAGTCACCTGTATATATGTGTTTCAACTACAGGTAATTGTATCGCTTGGGTTCGAATTTACTATTAAAGAATTCTTTAATAGTAAATTCGAACCCAAACGATACAATTGCCTGTATTTTCAACCAAGGTACAGTGTTGTGAACATATGATAGCAAATTAAATTTACCAACATACCAAATATCTAAGGCCTACGTAAAAGACTTATTTTACCTTTACATGAAAGGTCAAAGTCAAATGTCATCAAATGTGGTACGCGATACACTGTCTTATGGTATACAAACATGCCAAATATCAAACGCCTATGTCAAAAGACCAAAAAAATTATGGCCAAACAATTTTAATATAAATGCCTTTGGACGCTTTTCAATAAATGATTTGGAGAGAATGGAAAATTACAAAACCTGTTACTGAGTTTGCCTCGCAGACGTAGAAAGCTCGAGTGGCACATGTGACGTCATCAACTGATCCCCCTGCCGTCATGATGGCACAATTTTGATTTTCAGAGGCGTCGGCACTTGGTGCTTTGTCCCAAGTTCTGTAATCATATTAATAGATCACATACATCAAACTTCACCATGAGATCAAAATAAAACAAACGCAAAGCCGCGTTTTGAAACTGTCTACGGACGTTCTTTTATTGATTCGTTCCGTGACGTAGCTAAGTGGGGGATATATCATTGAGCCTTCAGGGTAAGTTTCATTTAACGTAGCGCATTATTTTTTTTATCCCCGACTCCACAAGATAAGTAAACTGCACCAGTAATAAATGTCCAGCATGAGGGTAGGGATTGTATCTATAGAACTGATTTAAATTTGCCACGATGGTCTTGCATTTAATTTGTGTACGGTTTCTATGGAGACTATGAGCTACGGATACCGTGTCATTTTTGCATAATAAGGCTCTGGTAAAGAGGTCAGGTTAAATCCGTACGATACATGTATCTGTGAGAAAATTGTTCGAACCTAATTATGTAATAGTCCATGTACAATCTTATTTCTAATCAAGTTTGCCTCTGTAATGAAGTTTTGATATTCAACACCTTCACAAATACGGCAGGAGAAGGGACAGGGAGCGTCTGAGACCTCCCCCACCCCCCACCCCCATATGAAAGCTATTATTGGAGGAAAATTCTGTATTCAAGGAATGTCTGAGTAATCTAATAAACATCATTTTCTTATTCAAAGCTAACATATTACCCAAAAAAATCACAAAGTAAAGGGCGGTACAAGAATACATGGGTCCTACCCAAATTCCTCCGCCATTTTTGTTTTACTTCGCCATTGCTGTTCATTAAGGAATAATTCAAATGTGGTATATTCAACCTTTTTAAGAAATAAATGAAGTTGTATTCTTGTGTGAGAGAAACGCAGAACCCCAAGACAGAGTGGTATTTCAGAACATGTCGGTAAACAACTTACATTATCGAGGAATTGTATGGCGATTCGTCTTGCCAAACATACGCTCCTTCTTTCAGCCGGTCATTTAAACCCGTCCACCATGGAATTTGTATATTGGGGTTTTGACTGGACAATGTAAACTGTATGGAGGCCTAGGCATGAAAAAAGCTGGATGAAAGAACATCACAAAGGTTGACGTACTCTTATAAAAGAATATGAAACAACAATTTTCTGTCACGTTAATTAACGCATGCCCTGCAACTTGTTGAGAGGTTATATATTATGTAGCGAGTTACATTACTTCAAGTATTAGGGAAAAGAGCTTTCTGGTACCGTATAATTATGTTTTAGAATCGTGTTCAGTCTACGGGTGTTAGTTGCGCTAAACGCTTGGCTGGTAAACGCCTTTATGCTTTACATCACTATGACTGCGGGATAAGATTTTTGAAAATTGGCCCGGACAAATTCATTATTGAAAATTGGTCAATTTTTACCAGGTTTTTTTTTGTTGCCCCACCCCGCTCCTAAGGCCCCGGGAATGCAGGAGTCCTACAATTACAATTTATGCCCCCCCCCCATGTCCCAAAGATGCTTCATACCAAATTTAAAAAGAATTGGAGTATTAGTTATCAAGAAGATGTAAGATAAATCGTGGTATCTTATTTAAAAAATGTACTAAACAATAAAAAAAAAACAATAATTCCTTCCACTCTCGGAGAAATAAATGACAAAATCTTTTGATTTCTTGAATTACTTTATTGGGAAAACTTATTTGTTTCCAAAAACCCTTAAAATTTGCGTCATTTTACTAATTTCACCTTATCAAAAATAATAGAAAATAGTACAAATGACTTAAATAGGAGACATATTTCAAGCCCTATAAAATCTGTAAAATCCAGGAGCTTCCGGGGGTGTTGGCCTCAAGGCGGTCCCCAGCCTCATAAAGTGGCGCCACCCGTAACCGCAATTCCTGGATCCGCCCCTGATCAGTGTGCCAAGAACGGCCTAACAATCGGTATGAAACAAGTCAGAAAGCATTTGAACAAATGATAGCTTATATTGGTAAACTAGGTCGTTATAACGACCATAGAATTTGTGAAATGCTGACTTTAAACGAGACTGTTGAAACCCCTGTAACCTCAACTTGTTTTTCACTAACCTGCCTCGCAATTTAAAAATCCATCGTACGCAGAACAACCTCTTGCGTATCGAATCAGTTGAGAGACATAAACACCATATGCAGGTGACAATGGAATATTGCTACATAAATATGGGAAGTTGACGATGGAGAAGCTGAAGTCATCCCGTTTGTCATAAAGTTGAGATTTTAATTTATGACCTATGTTCAAAAAGATATCTTTTCTTTGTAGAAATTATTCTTATGCTCAAATTGATTTTTCCATAGCCTCTTTAAACATGATTAAACATAAATAGACGTTCACTTTAACTTTGGGGTAGTCCTTAGCTGTACAATTTTAGTTGTTGTTCATAGATGTATTCATAGATGAAACCTGCAGGTTCAAATAGTATGTATATTGCAGAGTTCTCGAAATGTAGTTCTGATGTATTAGATATATCAAGATTTTATCAGTCATAATAATGAAATATACTGTGAACTTTTACCGGTCCGAGGAAATTTTAAACAGTCAAATCCTTCGGACTGGGACTGGTAAATTTCAAGAACACTGTGTTGCATCATGACTCTGTAAAACCTGTACCTGTTATCTGTGCCGCTGTATGGATCAGCTGGTTTGCATGATTACCATTGTCATCTCTAGGAGAAGGACTAGTGATTATTAAGAGCTTTAAACCAGCCTGGGTGACTATTCAACAAAATCATGTTCAAAACATGGACTCGCCTACTGAATCTCTCCTTAACAAATGATCACTAGTTTTTCAGCTTCGAGATAAATTTTTGGTAATAAACCCTGCATACGATCATATACATATAGGTTAAAAAACTCGAACCAAATTATAATTTCTATGAACCCCAAAAAAATAATTTCAGAGTACTTGGTTGATCGAGGCAACAAAACATGTAAGAATGAACATTACTCACCACATCCATATAACTCTTCACGGACAGTAAAGTGGCAGCAGCATTTGTATTGCGACATTTTGTTTTGGCTCCTTGCCAAGTGAACCGGTCGTTGACATTGAGGGGATTACTGACGTACAGGCACACATTCCCATTGGTAAACCAATGTTTCACCTTGCCACCATTCTTTGGACACTGTTGACCTGAAAATATTTTCATAAACTCAATAAATACATAGTTTGTGAAATTCATGCGTTAAAATATATTTCGATCATTAGAAATGGACATGAAAGATCCATCCCCCCTCCAGCCCCTCCCTCATTCCTGATCCCACCCTGGTTTGCCCAACTCTTAACTCTGTATTATTTATTGGGATTTCTGAGGTTGATCACTGTTAGTTATCTTTGCTTGTTCATATGTCCTAATTTTCCCTCCCCCTCCCTTCTCTTGTCCTCCATTTTCTTGTCCTTCCTCTCCCTTCTAGATCTCTTGCCCTCCCTCTCCCTTCTCTTGCCCTCCCTCTCCCTTCTCTTGTCCTCCCTCTCCCTTCTCTTGCCCTCCCTCTCCCTTCTCTTGCCCTTCCTTCTCTTGCCGCCCTCTCCCTTCTCTTGCCTCCCTCTCCTTTCTCTTGTCCTCCCTTCTCTTGCCCTGGTTCCCTTCTTTTGTCCTCCCTCTCCCTTCTCTTACTCCCTCTCCCTTCTCTTGTCCTCCCTCTCCCTTCTCTTGCCCTCCCTCTCCCTTTTTTTTGTCCTCCCTCTCCCTTCTTTTGTCCTCCCTCTCCCTTCTCTTGTCCTCCCTTCTCTTACTCCCCTCCCTTCTCTTGCCCTCCCTCTCCCTTCTTTTGTCCTCCCTCTCCCTTCTCTTGTCCTCCCTCTCCCTTCTCTTACTCCCTCTCCCTTCTCTTGTCCTCCCTCTCCCTTCTCTTGTCCTCCCTCTCCCTTCTCTTACTCCCTCTCCCTTCTCTTGTCCTCCCTCTCCCTTCTCTTGCCCTCCCTCTCCCTTCTCTTGTCCTCCCTTCTCTTACTCCCCTCCCTTCTCTTGCCCTCCCTCTCCCTTCTTTTGTCCTCCCTCTCCCTTCTCTTGTCCTCCCTTCTCTTACTCCCCTCCCTTCTCTTGCCCTCCCTCTCCCTTCTCTTGCCCTCCCTCTCCCTTCTTTTGTCCTCCCTCTCCCTTCTCTTGTCCTCCCTCTCCCTTCTCTTGTCCTCCCTCTCCCTTCTCTTGTCCTCCCTCTCCCTTCTCTTGTCCTCCCTCTCCCTTCTCTTGTCCTCCCTCTCCCTTCTCTTGTCCTCTCTCTCCCTTCTCTTGTCCTCCCTCTCCCTTCTCTTGTCCTCTCTCTCCCTTCTCTTGTCCTCTCTCTCCCTTCTCTTGTCCTCCCTCTCCCTTCTCTTGTCCTCCCTCTCCTTGTCCTCCCTTCTCTTGTCCTCCCTCTCCCTTCTCTTGTCCTTCCTCCCCTTGTCCTCCCTCTCCCTTCTCTTGCCCTCGCCCTCCCTCCAGTATATTTATACTGCATTCCCTGCTCAATTCCCTTTTACTCTCTCTTCCCAAATGATCATAAGTTATGTTTCTTTGTTCATTAAACCATCCCAAACTGAGGAATCTTCCATACCTGGCGAGACTGTGTATTGACAAATGTATCCATATTGATTGTTGCAAAAATCGTCTGAGAAACGACCATATTGGTTAATGGCCCCACAGTCTTGGTCATCGGCGTTGTCTGGTTCGTTCTTCCAATTTCTATGTGTGACAATAAGAATTTGAAAAGAAAATTAATATGACATTCAGATGCTTCGTGCGTTATACATGTATACTTATTTCTATAGAAATATACTAGTATCTTTAAAAAGAATTATCATAGGAAAAGAGGTTGTGTAATTCACATAGTTGTGGTTCCGGTTTGTGTGGTCCACGCCCAACCACCATTGGAGGATTTCTGCAGACCCATGTACCAGCCTCCCGTCTTATATATTTGATTTGTCTCGGATTCTATGTTTACCCAATCCTGCAACAGCATCAATTTAAAATCATACATAGATAGTCTCCATTATACATCAATGGGAAATATCTCCTAGATTAATCCCTTTCCTGTCTGTTTCTCAAAAGAATGGTTTCATGGGATGCATTACTTTATCTGATTGAAAGTCAAGTTCAATATATCAAACCAAAAAAGAGACCCACAGGCCTTATCGGTCACCTGAGTATTAGCTAAAAGTACATGTATCACTAGCCCCATGAGCTATGAATTCTAGAGAGAGAAAAAAATCCTGTTTTGTATATCTAAGCTAAATTCTAATATTAATCAATCAAGTATAAAACAAGATGTGATATCCCTGAAATGTGAATGTTGGTGAAAGTCTTTAAATACTCTAGTTTATTAATATTAACACGATATGACTAATTCTAATTTGGACCCATCCTTTAGTCAAAATCCTGAGGTTGCGAAATGAACAATTTTGTACACCCTTTTCTGCTTTTCTTAAATATGCATTTTATTTTTATACCGTATCAACACGTCTTTCAAATGATGAAAACAATAATCGATATAATT
>NC_079172.1:18899235-18939235 GCF_947568905.1 Ostrea edulis | reverse complement strand
GACGGGGAGTTTGATGAATTCTAAGAAAGAAGATCATACACTTTCACTCCTTTCTTGTCCTGCTTTTCACTCACAAAGCACATCTTCATGCCTCGTTCACACGGATGCGCATTAAATTTTACTTCACATTAACATTGACATTATTTAATCAATTTACAATTTGCATATAGATATCAAAGGCGCGTGCACAAACACACACACACACAATTAGGCTAAACACAAACACACATAAATTGAATGTTTGAAACAATACTGGTGTAATCAAATAAAATGAATGTAATAATGTTCACATTAAACTTCTATGGATCATTTTGAATCCGTATCCGACATAATTTGCAATTGCAACCTGAAATATGAAGATTCATCCGGATCCTGTTTACTGCTTTGGTAGTCTGGTCTTCTCTCTCCCGGAAACCCCATCCAGAATGGCCAGGACCAGCTTCCCTATTATAACCCATACCCACCTGATTTGTCGGGTACTGGGGTATTTCCTGGCGATGTTCAAATGCAACCATGATCATCTTCCTATCAAACTGATGCCGTCTTTCTTCTCGTTTCTGTCGTCTGTCATACTCTAGATCTATCCTTAATTTCTCCATATTAAACGTTTTTCTACATCCAATTTTTGGAGATCCAACTAGCTTATCTTCAGTCCTTTCACCAGTGGTATGAATGCCCTCCATGGCTGATTTGAGGGCAACTTCCAGTTTTGTTTTCGTATTCTCTTCTTTTACCTTCCCCTGTTCGCTGTCTTGAATTGAATCATTTAGCGTTCGTGTTCTCTTTGGCTTTCTGTGTTTCTTCCTTCTTGTTTTTCCCCACCAGATCTATATAACTTCTGCCGGTGTTGGCCTGTAACCTTTGGCGTCCTCTCTAGCTTGCTCATTTCCGTTGTCTAAAGGGTGAATATCGCTGTCTGGTATATCGGGATCCTCGCTTTGTTCCAAATCTGCAAGTTTTCGTTGTTTTCCTAGTTAATGGATAACACGGAGACCGGTTTTCGATCTAGCTCCTCTCTGTATCTAGCTCCTCTCTGTATCTAGCTCCTCTCTCTGTATCTAGCTCCTCTCTCTGTCTAGCTCTAGCTCCTCTCTGTATCTAGCTCCTCTCTGTATCAAGCTCCTCTCTCTGTATCTAGCTCCTCTCTCTGTATCTAGCTCCTCTCTCTGTATCTAGCTCCTCTCTGTATCTAGCTCCTCTCTGTATCTAGCTCCTCTCTGTATCTAGCTCCTCTCTCTGTATCTAGCTCCTCTCTGTATCTAGCTCCTCTCTGTATCTAGCTCCTCTCTGTATCTAGCCCCTCTCTGTATCTAGCTCCTCTCTGTATCTAGCTCCTCTCTGTATCTAGCTCCTCTCTCTGTATCTAGCTCCTCTCTGTATCTAGCTCCTCTCTCTGTATCTAGCTCCTCTCTGTATCTAGCCCCTCTCTGTATCTAGCTCCTCTCTCTGTATCTAGCTCCTCTCTGTATCTAGCTCCTCTCTCTGTATCTAGCTCTAGCTCCTCTCTGTATCAAGCTCCTCTCTCTGTATCTAGCTCCTCTCTCTGTATCTAGCTCCTCTCTCTGTATCTAGCTCCTCTCTCTGTATCTAGCTCTAGCTCCTCTCTGTATCTAGCTCCTCTCTGTATCTAGCTCTAGCTCCTCTCTGTATCAAGCTCCTCTCTCTGTATCTAGCTCTAGCTCCTCTCTGTATCTAGCTCCTCTCTCTGTATCTAGCTCTAGCTCCTCTCTGTATCTAGCTCCTCTCTGTATCTAGCTCTAGCTCCTCTCTGTATCTAGCTCCTCTCTCTGTATCTAGCTCTAGCTCCTCTCTGTATCAAGCTCCTCTCTCTGTATCTAGCTCCTCTCTCTGTATCTAGCTCCTCTCTCTGTATCTAGCTCCTCTCTCTGTATCTAGCTCTAGCTCCTCTCTGTATCTAGCTCCTCTCTCTGTATCTAGCTCCTCTCTGTATCTAGCTCCTCTCTGTATCTAGCTCCTCTCTGTATCTAGCTCCTCTCTCTGTATCTAGCTCCTCTCTCTGTATCTAGCTCCTCTCTGTATCTAGCCCCTCTCTGTATCTAGCTCCTCTCTGTATCTAGCTCCTCTCTGTATCAAGCTCCTCTCTCTGTATCTAGCTCCTCTCTGTATCTAGCTCCTCTCTGTATCTAGCTCCTCTCTCTGTATCTAGCTCCTCTCTGTATCTAGCTCCTCTCTCTGTATCTAGCTCCTCTCTCTGTATCTAGCTCCTCTCTGTATCTAGCCCCTCTCTGTATCTAGCTCCTCTCTGTATCTAGCTCTAGCTCCTCTCTGTATCTAGCTCCTCTCTCTGTATCTAGCTCCTCTCTCTGTATCTAGCTCCTCTCTCTGTATCTAGCTCCTCTCTGTGTCTAGCTCTAGCTCCTCTCTGTATCTAGCTCCTCTCTGTATCTAGCTCCTCTCTGTATCAAGCTCCTCTCTCTGTATCTAGCTCCTCTCTCTGTATCTAGCTCCTCTCTGTATCTAGCTCTAGCTCCTCTCTGTATCTAGCTCCTCTCTCTGTATCTAGCTCTCCTCTCTGTATCTAGCTCCTCTCTGTATCTAGCTCTAGCCCCTCTCTGTATCTAGCTCCTCTCTGTATCTAGCTCCTCTCTGTATCAAGCTCTAGCTCCTCTCTGTATCTAGCTCCTCTCTCTGTATCTAGCTCCTCTCTCTGTATCTAGCTCTAGCTCCTCTCTGTATCTAGCTCCTCTCTCTGTATCTAGCCCCTCTCTGTATCTAGCTCCTCTCTCTGTATCTAGCTCCTCTCTGTATCTAGCTCTAGCTCCTCTCTGTATCTAGCTCCTCTCTCTGTATCTAGCTCCTCTCTCTGTATCTAGCTCTAGCTCCTCTCTGTATCTAGCTCCTCTCTCTGTATCAAGCTCCTCTCTCTGTATCTAGCTCTAGCTCCTCTCTGTATCTAGCTCCTCTCTCTGTATCTAGCCCCTCTCTGTATCTAGCTCCTCTCTCTGTATCTAGCTCCTCTCTGTATCTAGCTCTAGCTCCTCTCTGTATCTAGCTCCTCTCTCTGTATCTAGCTCCTCTCTCTGTATCTAGCTCTAGCTCCTCTCTCTGTATCTAGCTCCTCTCTCTGTATCTAGCCCCTCTCTGTATCTAGCTCCTCTCTGTATCTAGCTCCTCTCTGTATTAAGCTCTAGCTCCTCTCTGTATCTAGCTCCTCTCTGTATCTAGCTCCTCTCTCTGTATCTAGCTCCTCTCTCTGTATCTAGCTCCTCTCTCTGTATCTAGCTCTAGCTCCTCTCTCTGTATCTAGCTCCTCTCTGTATCTAGCTCCTCTCTCTGTATCTAGCTCCTCTCTCTGTATCTAGCTCCTCTCTGTATCTAGCTCTAGCTCCTCTCTGTATCTAGCTCCTCTCTGTATCTAGCTCCTCTCTCTGTATCTAGCTCCTCTCTGTATCTAGCTCTAGCTCCTCTCTGTATCTAGCTCCTCTCTGTATCTAGCTCCTCTCTCTGTATCTAGCTCCTCTCTCTGTATCTAGCTCTAGCTCCTCTCTCTGTATCTAGCTCCTCTCTGTATCTAGCTCCTCTCTCTGTATCTAGCTCCTCTCTCTGTATCTAGCTCTAGCTCCTCTCTGTATCTAGCTCCTCTCTCTGTATCTAGCTCCTCTCTCTGTATCTAGCTCCTCTCTCTGTATCTAGCTCCTCTCTCTGTATCTAGCTCCTCTCTGTATCTAGCTCCTCTCTCTGTATCTAGCTCCTCTCTGTATCTAGCTCCTCTCTGTATCTAGCTCCTCTCTGTATCTAGCTCCTCTCTGTATCTAGCTCCTCTCTCTGTATCTAGCTCCTCTCTCTGTATCTAGCTCCTCTCTGTATCTAGCTCCTCTCTCTGTATCTAGCTCCTCTCTCTGTATCTAGCTCCTCTCTCTGTATCTAGCTCCTCTCTCTGTATCTAGCTCCTCTCTGTGTCTAGCTCTAGCTCCTCTCTGTATCTAGCTCCTCTCTGTATCTAGCTCCTCTCTCTGTATCTAGCTCCTCTCTCTGTATCTAGCTCTAGCTCCTCTCTGTATCTAGCTCCTCTCTCTGTATCTAGCTCCTCTCTGTATCTAGCTCCTCTCTGTAGCTAGCTCCTCTCTCTGTATCTAGCTCCTCTTTCTGTATCTAGCTCCTCTCTGTGTCTAGCTCTAGCTCCTCTCTGTATCTAGCTCCTCTCTGTATCTAGCTCCTCTCTCTGTATCTAGCTCCTCTCTCTGTATCTAGCTCCTCTCTGTATCTAGCTCCTCTCTGTAAGATCTCTACAGTGTATGACTACGGATTTTGCGTTGATCGAATTCTTGTGAAAGCCCCTTTACGCCATTTCATCTGCTACTGTTTGTAAGTCGTTACCTTATTAACCAATGGATTTTCGATGCTGAGTTCTTCCCAAATCGATAGGAGAGTCCTTGTCACTCTATGACAAACCTTACTCCCCCCCCCCCCCCCCCCCATCTTTTTTTCTTTTCAGAGGCAATTCTTGTTAATCACCGTACTCAATATACATTATATTTGTAAGGCCTAGAATATGTAATGGTGCAGTAGATCAACATGCGGTTATCATAACTGATTGCTTGTGTTTGCAAAAGTTTACAGTACGTTCATAGGACCAAATTTGCACACAGGAGCAGAAATTAGGTTTTTAGTCACGTGAGTAAACAGATTTCCACTTACTCCTGACTAGGTACAGGAATATATTTTGCATACATGCAAGTGTGTTTATACTGCAAGATTAGCTTACATGAGCATATTTACGCATGCGGATGCAAATTATTTACTTATGAGCAAAACTCACCGTATAAACGGGGCTTAAGACTTATATCAGTAGAATAAATAACCTGTTCATTGTCGTCGTTGATGACGAGTAGATCCGCGTTCATGAGGTTGCATTCCTGTAGGGCGCCTGCGTAGGACTGTAAGTTGTCGGTTTCCCAGTAGTAACAGCTGTTGCTACCCTTCCGCTGCACCCACCCATCCCCACACTGCTGGTACGTCTTTATTAGATCACCTGTTCATAAATCACATTCAATCATATTGATATATATGTTTCATTTCTGTAAAGGTGAGCAAATGTGACTCAGTGATCTCTTGAGGGGATGGGGTCGATAATCAGAAGCGTAAAATTGAAACGCGGGAATTATTTTGCTTCAAAATCCCCTCTTCCTTTTGCTTCCTAGTGACCGTTTCCGCTCGCTCACCACGGGAAGATAAAGGTAGGATTTCGATCTGCATAATTAAACTAAAACTCTAAATTTTGAAATAACGTTATTGTTTTTCAACGTTCATTCGCCGTGGTGGTCAAGAGGTAAAGCGCTCGCCCTGCATGCAGAAGGTTGGGGTTCGAATCCCGGCCGCGACAGTCGTTAAAACAGGTAGTGACAGTTCCATCGTCAAACGCCCGGCATCAGGTATGAATATCACAGGTTTTCGGAGACGACCTTAAAAACTGATGTCCCGTGTCACAGTACGTGTGGCACGCTAAAAAACCATCACTGCTCAATGGCCGTAAGCACCGAGCATAGGCCTGAATTTAAGCCCTTGACCGTGTGAGATGCTATAGTACTTAGAACTGCCACCATGACCGTTTGAGATGTTATAGTAATTAGAACTTATACCGTGTCCGTGTAAGATGTTATACAACTTATACCGTGACTGTGTGAGATGTTATAGAACTTATACCGTGACCATGTGAGATGTTATAGAACTTATACCGTGTCCGTGTGAGATGTTATAGAACTTATAACGTGACTGTGTGAGATGTTATAGAACTTATACCGTGACCATGTGAGATGTTATAGAACTTATACCGTGTCCGTGTGAGATGTTATAGAACTTATACCGTGACTGTGTGAGATGTTATAGAACTTATACCGTGACTGTGTGAGATGTTATAGAACTTATACCGTGACCGTGTGAGATGTTATAGAACTTATACCGTGACTGTGTGAGATGTTATAGTACTTAGAACTTATACCATGACCGTTTGAGATGCTATAGTACTTAGAACTTATACCGTGACCGTGTGAGATGTTATAGAACTTATACCGTGACCGTGTGAGATGTTATAGAACTTATACCGTGACCATGTGAGATGCTATATAACTTATACCGTGACTGTGTGAGATGTTATAGTACTTAGAACTTATACCATGACCGTGTGAGATGTTATAGAACTTATACCGTGACTGTATGAGATGCTATAGTACTTAGAACTTATACCGTGACCGTGTGAGATGTTATAGAACTTATACCGTGACCGTGTGAGATGTTATAGAACTTATACCGTGACCATGTGAGATGCTATATAACTTATACTGTGACTGTGTGAGATGCTATAGAACTTATACCGTGACCGTGTGAGATGTTATAGAACTTATACCGTGACCGTGTAAGATGTTATAGAACTTATAACGTGACTGTGTGAGATGCTATAGAACTTATACCGTGACCATGTGAGATGTATAGAACTTATACCGTGACCGTTTGAGATGTTATAGTACTTAAAACTTATACCGTGACCGTGTGAGATGCTATAGAACTTATACCGTGACCATGCGAGATGCTATAGTACTTATACCGTGACCGTGCGAGATGTTATAGAACTTGTACCGTGACTGTATGAGATGCTATAGTACTTAAAACTTATACCGTGACCGTGTGAGATGTTATAGAACTTATACCGTGACCGTGTGAGATGTTATAGAACTAATACCGTGACTGTGTGAGATGCTATAGAACTTATACCGTGACCATGTGAGATGTATAGAACTTATACCGTGACCGTTTGAGATGTTATAGTACTTAAAACTTATACCGTGACTGTGTGAGATGCTATAGAACTTATACCGTGACTGTATGAGATGCTATAGTACTTATACCGTGACCGTGTGAGATGTTATAGTACTTATACCGTGACTGTGTGAGATGCTATAGAACTTATACCGTGACTGTATGAGATGCTATAGAACTTATACCGTGACCGTTTGAGATGTTATAGAACTTATACCGTGACCGTGTGAGATGCTATAGAACTTATACCGTGACCGTTTGAGATGCTATAGAATTTATACCGTGACCGTTTGAGATGTTATAGAACTTATACCGTGACCGTGTGAGATGTTATAGTACTTAAAACTTATACCGTGACCGTGTGAGATGTTATAGAACTTATACCGTGACCGTGCGAGATGTTATAGAACTTATACCGTGACTGTATGAGATGCTATAGTACTTAGAACTTATACCGTGTCCGTGTAAGATGTTGTAGAACTTATAACGTGACTGTGTGAGATGCTATAGAACTTATACCGTGACCGTGTGAGATGTTATAGTAATTAGAACTTATACCATGACCGTGTGAGATGTTATAGTAATTAGAACTTATACCATGACCGTGTGAGATGTTATAGAACTTAGAACTTATACCGTAACCGTGTGAGATGTTATAGAACTTATACCGTGACTGTGTGAGATGTTATAGAACTTAGAACTTATACCGTGACCGTGTGAGACGTTATAGAACTTATACCGTGACTGTGTGAGATGTTATAGAACTTAGAACTTATACCGTGTCCGTGTAAGATGTTATAAAACTTATAACGTGACCGTGTGAGATGTTATAGAACTTATACCGTGACTGTGTGAGATGTTATAGAACTTATACCGTGACTGTGTGAGATGTTATAGAACTTAGAACTTATACCGTGACCGTGTGGGATGTTATAGAACTTATACCGTGACCGTTTGAGATGCTATAGTACTTAGAACTTATACCGTGACCGTGTGAGATGTTATAGAACTTATACCGTGACCGTGCGAGATGCTATAGTACTTATACCGTGACTGTGTGAGATGTTATAGAACTTAGAACTTATACCGTGACCATGTGAGATGTTATAGAACTTATACCGTGTCCGTGTGAGATGTTATAGAACTTATAACGTGACTGTGTGAGATGTTATAGAACTTATACCGTGACCATGTGAGATGTTATAGAACTTATACCGTGTCCGTGTGAGATGTTATAGAACTTATACCGTGACTGTGTGAGATGTTATAGAACTTATACCGTGACTGTGTGAGATGTTATAGAACTTATACCGTGACCGTGTGAGATGTTATAGAACTTATACCGTGACTGTGTGAGATGTTATAGTACTTAGAACTTATACCATGACCGTTTGAGATGCTATAGTACTTAGAACTTATACCGTGACCGTGTGAGATGTTATAGAACTTATACCGTGACCGTGTGAGATGTTATAGAACTTATACCGTGACCATGTGAGATGCTATATAACTTATACCGTGACTGTGTGAGATGTTATAGTACTTAGAACTTATACCATGACCGTGTGAGATGTTATAGAACTTATACCGTGACTGTATGAGATGCTATAGTACTTAGAACTTATACCGTGACCGTGTGAGATGTTATAGAACTTATACCGTGACCGTGTGAGATGTTATAGAACTTATACCGTGACCATGTGAGATGCTATATAACTTATACTGTGACTGTGTGAGATGCTATAGAACTTATACCGTGACCGTGTGAGATGTTATAGAACTTATACCGTGACCGTGTAAGATGTTATAGAACTTATAACGTGACTGTGTGAGATGCTATAGAACTTATACCGTGACCATGTGAGATGTATAGAACTTATACCGTGACCGTTTGAGATGTTATAGTACTTAAAACTTATACCGTGACCGTGTGAGATGCTATAGAACTTATACCGTGACCGTGCGAGATGCTATAGTACTTATACCGTGACCGTGCGAGATGTTATAGAACTTGTACCGTGACTGTATGAGATGCTATAGTACTTAAAACTTATACCGTGACCGTGTGAGATGTTATAGAACTTATACCGTGACCGTGTGAGATGTTATAGAACTAATACCGTGACTGTGTGAGATGCTATAGAACTTATACCGTGACCATGTGAGATGTATAGAACTTATACCGTGACCGTTTGAGATGTTATAGTACTTAAAACTTATACCGTGACTGTGTGAGATGCTATAGAACTTATACCGTGACTGTATGAGATGCTATAGTACTTATACCGTGACCGTGCGAGATGTTATAGAACTTATACCGTGACCGTGCGAGATGTTATAGAACTTATACCGTGACTGTATGAGATGCTATAGTACTTATACCGTGACCGTGTGAGATGCTATAGTACTTATACCGTGACCGTGTGAGATGTTATAGTACTTATACCGTGACTGTGTGAGATGCTATAGAACTTATACCGTGACTGTATGAGATGCTATAGAACTTATACCGTGACCGTTTGAGATGTTATAGAACTTATACCGTGACCGTGTGAGATGCTATAGAACTTATACCGTGACCGTTTGAGATGCTATAGAATTTATACCGTGACCGTTTGAGATGTTATAGAACTTATACCGTGACCGTGTGAGATGTTATAGTACTTAAAACTTATACCGTGACCGTGTGAGATGTTATAGAACTTATACCGTGACCGTGCGAGATGTTATAGAACTTATACCGTGACTGTATGAGATGCTATAGTACTTAGAACTTATACCGTGTCCGTGTAAGATGTTGTAGAACTTATAACGTGACTGTGTGAGATGCTATAGAACTTATACCGTGACCGTGTGAGATGTTATAGTAATTAGAACTTATACCATGACCGTGTGAGATGTTATAGTAATTAGAACTTATACCATGACCGTGTGAGATGTTATAGAACTTAGAACTTATACCGTAACCGTGTGAGATGTTATAGAACTTATACCGTGACTGTGTGAGATGTTATAGAACTTAGAACTTATACCGTGACCGTGTGAGACGTTATAGAACTTATACCGTGACTGTGTGAGATGTTATAGAACTTAGAACTTATACCGTGTCCGTGTAAGATGTTATAAAACTTATAACGTGACCGTGTGAGATGTTATAGAACTTATACCGTGACTGTGTGAGATGTTATAGAACTTATACCGTGACTGTGTGAGATGTTATAGAACTTAGAACTTATACCGTGACCGTGTGGGATGTTATAGAACTTATACCGTGACCGTTTGAGATGCTATAGTACTTAGAACTTATACCGTGACCGTGTGAGATGTTATAGAACTTATACCGTGACCGTGCGAGATGCTATAGTACTTATACCGTGACTGTGTGAGATGTTATAGAACTTAGAACTTATACCGTGACGGTGTGAGATGTTTTAGAACTTATACCGTGACTGTGTGAGATGTTATAGTACTTAGAACTTATACCGTGTCCGTGTAAGATGTTATAAAACTTATAACGTGACCGTGTGAGATGTTATAGAACTTATACCGTGACCATGTGAGATGTTATAGAACTTATACCGTGTCCGTGTGAGATGTTATAGAACTTATAACGTGACCGTGTGAGATGTTATAGAACTTATACCGTGACCGTGTGAGATGTTATAGAACTTATAACTTATACCGTGACTGTGTGAGATGTTATAGAACTTATACCGTGACCGTGTGAGATGTTATAGAACTTAGAACTTATACCGTGACTGTGTGAGATGTTATATAACTTAGAACTTATACCGTGACCGTTTGAGATGTTATAGAACTTATACCGTGACCGTGTGAGATGTTATAGAACTTATAACTTATACCGTGACTGTGTGAGATGCTATAGAACTTATACCGTGACCGTGTGAGATGTTATAGAACTTATACCGTGACTGTGTGAGATGTTATAGAACTTATACCGTGACTGTGTGAGATGTTATAGTACTTAGAACTTATACCGTGACTGTGTGAGATGTTATAGAACTTATACCGTGACTGTGTGAGATGTTATAGAACTTAGAACTTAGAAAACTGAATAAAGACTGACCACAAAGAACAGAACTCTTGGAGGGAAAATCTCCAAGACCAATCCAATGACATAAGACAAACTAAAACACCAATGAAATTAAAAGACACAAGGGACATTTGGCCAAAATATAATTATATACCCCAGGCCATTACACTGGGAAAGTGACCAAATTTATATGCTTGACTGCATGTTTAAATTACATTACCTTGCCTAAGCATTTTATTCAATGAACCGATTCTTCATACATATACCCATCATATTATACAATATACATGTATAATATGAGTCTGTCACATATGTTTTACTGTTAAAACTTGTATTCAATCTTATATCAGATAAACCGCTACACGATCTTCACTACGTATGTTTTACTGTTAAAACTTGTATTCAATCTTATATCAGATAAACATCTACACGATCTTCACTACGTATGTTTTACTGTTAAAACTTGTATTCAATCTTATATCAGATAAACATCTACACGATCTTCACTACGTATGTTTTACTGTTAAAACTTGTATTCAATCTTATATCAGATAAACCGCTACACGATCTTCACTACGTATGTTTTACTGTTAAAACTTGTATTCAATCTTATATCAGATAAACCGCTACACGATCTTCACTACGTATGTTTTACTGTTAAAACTTGTATTCAATCTTATATCAGATAAACATCTACACGATCTTCACTACGTATGACATGTGTTACTTCAAAAGATGCGGAAGTGTTAGGACACGAGGAACCACAAAGCTTTTTGAACACAACTTTCGCTTTCCATGACGAGGAGCCACAAAGCTTTTTGAACATAACTTTCGCTTTCGATGACCAGTTATAAGTCAATGGAACGCTTCTGTTTTATTATCCGGAATTCATTATGATTTTAATCATAAGTATCAAATAATGTCCAGAAACCTTAAAACCATTCTAAATGAAATAAAAAATACACCATGTTCCATCGGGCCTTAAAACGTTCTTGGATAATTTTGACGAAACCAGCAGGGTTGGATTTTTTTTTCCACCTAACAACCGATGACTTCTCAAATGATTCCTTTGGTTCTTTCGAAAAGTCATCGGTCGGTGGATTGAAAATATCCGATGGTATGTTTAAAGTCTCCTGACTCAGATTAATTATTAATATAACAGTAGATGTTATAATGCAATCATACGAAATATTTACTTTAGATAAATACTGAGGTGAATTACCTGTCGTTTGTAGTATCCACACTGGTAAAATACACACAGTCAAAACTACCCATAGTCTCATGCTTCTACAATCAGAATGTCATAGTGACGTAAATGGTACTCAGAAGGTAGTTCTGAGGTAGACGTAAAATATGAAATATACTAATATTAAAAAAGAATGAGTGAATCATACAAACAGTTTATGAGAATAAAACAAATTATCTTTTTAAAGTATTTTATGATATACATTGTGTAAATCGAGAGGGAAATATCACTTTAATTCTTTATGCATACAACTAATTCTTTATGAAGAGTGGTGGGTGGGCGTGGCGGGATATGAAGGCGATTTGTCCACACACCCTCTCCTCATAGTCTGGTATATGTACAGTCCATACCCTCTCCTCATAGTCTGGTATATGTACAGTGCATACCCTCTCCTCATAGTCTGGTATATGTACAGTGCATAAGATTTACAAATGACAGACAGGGCGTAAATGTTACGTACTGTATAGTCGTGGCAAATTCAGGGTAGCGGAACTTTTCCAGTGGGTTCCTAACTTTATCAGCAAAGTTGCGATGAACAAAAGAGCTTACCTTATGATTATGAATTGGAGAGATCTCTATTAAAATTATAAAGTATTAAAAGGTCAAAACTTATATCTACTCTGGACTTTGACTATAGTAGCAAGATAACCGTAATACATATATAGTGGAGAGGATCCAACAGAGTGACGGGTGTGTGGTCGAAGGTCTTCAGGAATGAACACGTATAGGTAAGTGATAAATATCGAGACCTGACCGTAGTTAACTGATTATTTCGATAAGTCTAGATGGATATCTTCGCTTATTATGCAAGTACAGGTTTTAAAAGATATGAACTTATTTTTATCAGCTCCCTCTCATAAGAAAGAAGATAGAGAAGGGGGGAGGGAGTTGTATCAGTTAGTATACATCGTATTAAGTGTATTGGTAGTTTATTCGAACCTAACACAGTACTGTAAGTGGTCGAGTTGTTAATTATCGGTTTGCACAAGATGCCCTACTGTCTGTCTTTCATCAGTCGGGGTAAAATTTGCATATTTTCGACTTCTCCAGAACCTCTTATACGGGTGCAAATAGCATTTTAAATATGTGTCAGCCGAGTAAACTAAGCTTATAGGGGTGTTGCTACAACGAAAATGAAACGGAAGACGGAACGGAAAACATTGTATGCAATAATATTATGAGGAGGTCAGCATTTTGCAAAGTAAAAGGTTTATCATGAAGGAAGCAGAAATTACAGAGAGAGTGGAAAGTCATCCACAGAATCCGCCGTTTCTTATACTTCATACTAATGCATATGTGTTTGAAAATCATTAACTTGCCATGAAAATTATTAATAAAGAAAAAAGAAATAATCATACTGAAAAAGACTTGAATTTTAAAACTTTATATCCAATGAAAATAAACCGAAAGAACCGCGATTGCTGAGCATTAGGAGAAGGAACGATCAGTATGATTTAATACGGTCGTGGAACGAGCGGGGGTCTAACCCTCGGCTCGATCACGTTTGATATAAAGATACACACATTAGCCACGTAATTGTATGTGGAGAAAAATTTAAATCTAAACTGTCATCATTACATCGTATGACACTGCAATCTAATTAAAATTAGATGTTAGATCCGCTGACATACATTGCGTAGATCTAACCACTAATTAATAGCATCTATTCTAATTAGATGGTATGACACTGTAATCAGTAATTGATATTTATTCATCATTAAGAAACCTTTGTTAGAAAGCTGTTTCTTATTTTCTCACGATAGGAATGTCAAACAAGAGATGTTTGTAAAACACATATGCCCCCCATGGTACAAAATTAAAAAGGGTTATACACACACACACATCATTTAATTGAGAGTAGTATCATCAATTCAAAATATTGAGCAGACAATATCTTCCTATGTCAAGAGTGGATTGACCATGTGACCTAAAAACCAATAGGGGTCATCAACTCCTGAAGATGTACCAGTGTACCAAGTTTGATGTTTGTCAAGCAGAGGGTTCTCAAGATATTGAACGGACAGTATATTCCTATGTCCAATTTGACCCTTGACTTTTGACCATGTGACCTTAAAATAATTAGAAGTCATCTTCTCCTGAAGATGTACCAGTGTACCAAGTTTGATGTCTGTCAAGCAAAGGGTTCTCAAGATATTGAGCGGACAGTATATTCCTATGTACAGTTTAACCCTTGAACTTTGACCACTCGACCTCAAAATCAATAGGTGTCATCTTCTCCTAAATATGTATCAGTGTACCAAGTTTAATGTCTGTCAAGCAAAGGGTTCTCAAGATATGGAGCAGACAGTATATTCCAATGTCCAGTTTGACCCTCGACCTTTAAACATGTGACCTCAAAATAAATAAGGGTTATTTTCTCCTGAAGATGTACCAGTGTACCAAGTTTGATGTCTGTCACTCTGACATTCTGTCAGATAGAAGAAGAAACAATTGAACATTTGTTTTGGGAATGTGATAGTGTTCAGCATTTCTTTTTAAGAGAATTTGAAGTTTGTTTTGAACATAAGACCAATCTTCAAATATCAATAACAAAAAATAAATTTATTTTTGGATTTTTGGATGAAAAGAAAACTACAAAATAATCTTGTTCTTTGGCTGAAATATATCTATACTACGAGGTGTAAAGGGAAGACACTGAATGTAAATGTTGCGATATCGCTAATGAATACATTTTATGAAACTCAAAGACATATTGCATATAAAAATGGTGAAAAAGATTCGTTTGACACCTGCTGGAACCGCTGGAATCAATTATTTCATTGAGTGTTTGTTTGTTGTTGTTGTTTATTTTTTTTTTGTTTAAAAATTATTTTTTTTATAAATTTCAATATATATGTACCTTTTTAAAATATATTAAATAATGACTGAATTCATCTCTCTCTCTCTCTCTCTCAGAAAATAATATATACATATACCTTTGATAGTTTCTTATAAACATTTTGTACAAGTTTCTTTGCAGAATGTATGTATATATATATACTGTATGTATGTTTAAAAAAAAAAAAAAAAATAAAAAAAAAAAAGTTTGAAGTCCGTCAAGTGAAGGGTTCTCAAGATATTGAACGGACATTATATTCCTGTCTAGTGTGACCCTTGACCTTTGACCACAAAATCAATAGTGGTCGTCTTCTCCTGAAGACGTATCAGTGTACCAAGTATGATGTCTGTCAAGAAAAGGGTTCTCAAGATACTGAGCAAACAGTATATTCCCATGTCAAGTTTGACCCTTGACCATGTGACCTCAAAATCATTAGGGGTCATCTTCTCTTGAAGATGTACCAGTGTATCAAGTTTGATGTCTGTCAAGCAAAGGGTTCTCGAGATATTGAACGGACAGTATATTCCTATGTCCAGTTTGACCCTTGACCTTTGACCTCAAAATCAATAGGGGTCATCTTCTTCTGAAGATGTACTGGCGTACCAAGTTTGATGTCTGTCAAGCAAAGGGTTCTCTAGACATTGAATGGTCAGTATATTCCTATGCCCAGTTTGACCCTTGACCTCAAAATCAATAGGGGTCATCTACTCCTTAGGATGTACCAGTGTGCCAAGTGTGATGTCTTTCAAGCAAAGGGTTCTCAAGATATTGAGCGGACATTATATTCCTATGTCCAGAGTAGATTGGCCCTTGACCTTTTGACCTGAAAAGCAATAGGGATCCTCTTCTACTCATAACTAACCCACATATGAAATATCATTATCATCAAGTGAATGGTTCTCAAGATATTGAGCGGACAACACGTGGTCTACAGACCGACCGACAGTTGCAAAACAATATGCCCCCTCTTTTTCAAAGGGGGGCATAAAAATAATGTTATTGTGAATCCACTAAATGTATATTTGATAGTTGCAAATGGTATTTTTGGTAGGGCGACACTCAGATTTTTGAGAGAGTGGGAAAGTGAATTACATTGTAACAAACAATATGACAAAACGTGGATTGTTTAGTCCCTATGAATGTCCGGCTTTGCTTTCTGCGCCTCCTGACACTGTTCTAGATCAGTATCAACCTATCAGTCAGTTTCCTCTCATCATGGTGATCAAATGTATCAAGTTATAATATCCTGAATCTTACGGTTTGGTCTGTATCCTGCCTACAAAGTTTTCCTACTAAGTGATACTGCAACCTTGACCTCTGATCTTGAAAAACAATAGGCATCTTCCCTTCATCATGGTGATCAAATGTACCATGTTATAAAATCCTGGAGCTTACGGTTCAGTCTGTATCCTGCCCACAAGGTCCAGACAGACAGACGAACGATGCCATACCACAATATGTCCCGTCTTTGACGGGCGTAAAAAAACAACCACCACAGAACCACATCCCATTCTTTTGAAGATTTATTACAAATCACACATTCACACTCAATCTTTAAAAGAGTGAAAATAGACAGACTTAAAGCATATGTTCTTGAAAATATCTCAAATCTTGGAACATTCATCAATGCAGTGGAATGACGATGAGCTGTATGTTTATTTAAATACAAATTCTAAACGTGAAGAAATTTAAAGACGTGTGTTCTTAATGTATAGAAAAAAAATTAATACAACAATGTCTGTGCCTTAAAAGTAACAATTTTAACAACACTATCAGTCAAACACAGCTGCTATGATTACTTTCTGCTTCTCTCTCTCTCTCTCTCTCTCTCTCTCTCTCTCTCTCTCTCTTTTTTGGGGGGTTTCTTACTTTACCTCAAATGTGAAATATCATAAAACCATGATCATACATATATTATCTAAAACAATGAAAGAGGTAGTAAAGCTCATTTTGGTGAATTTTTTTCTCAACCCCAATCATCTTATTCCTTACTAATATCATAAAAAAGATAAATAAATGATATTTAAAATGTTTGAAATGAATGCATGTCTGTCTAAATTTACATTAGGAGCCAGCTAACTTATAGACATGTAGCAGATTGAATTTTTGTCAAGGAAGCAAAAATTCTGGGGATGTAATTTGAAGATAATTATTTTAAATTTGGAAATATATGTTTGAGTTAATTGAACTCATTTTAATTCTTTAGAATATTTTAAACAAAACGAACTTTACTATCCCTTGAACAGTCCCATGATCATCCTAATATGTGCAAAAATCTCTCCAAACTGAATTTAAGCACATGCAATTCTGCATCAGGCAGCTGTTCATTAAACCACTTCACACAAATAACACACAAATGGGAATAAAAACTCGCTCTCAAGATTTACATACCCTTTTTTCTTTCAATATGAATTATGCACACACCTGTTCACCCTCTTTCACCTTAATACATGTATCATAATAAATATAGTCGCAAAACAAAAGGAAAACTTTCACCTCGAAAAAAGATAATGAATTGAAATAAATTCTCTGTTCATTTCTTCCATTGCATAAAAATACATCTATCCCTTTTGCACATTCTGACTGATTCTATATTCCACTACCTGTAGCTAGTTTATTTTCTTAATATTTTCATTTGAAACCAATCAGAAATGAAGAGAAAATTAATTTTTCACTTATATATTCTTTTAAAAATTTTATCTAACAGGTCGCTGATAGTTAAACTCTTCTTATTCCTTCCTGAACATCTTCATAAAGTTTCCTCCTGAATATCGCTGCTTTCAAGGATTTTCTTCTTTTATACTATACCCAAACTTTAGACTAGAACCATTATACAAGTTTCTTGGCCTCGAAAAAGCTCTTGAGATGCCTCATTTGCCAAAATCCTGTGATGAGCAGAATGATTGTCTGGGCTATTGACCACCATAACACCCTCTGGTTTGTGCTTTCAGAAGTCTGTCGGAAACGCTCTTCTCGATACTGAAATTGCCCAAAACAAATTTAATCAAGACCTTTTGGCCTAATCTATTCAATCAATATCACAAATCCATGTAGCAAACATGGAATGTTATTTTGAACTTATCAATGTAACATATAGAGAAAAACATGATCAAAATTTAGACATGCAAACATTTATGGAGCTGCATGCTTTTGCATACTTTTATTGTATATTTCACCATTTCTCTCTCTCTCTCTCTCTCTCAATAAAATCTTATAAATATCTCTAATGCAAAAGTTGAATATATGAATACTGCTATACAAATCTTATTCCTCGACAGATTACTGTAAATGTATTATATTTAGCATCTATGATATTTGGCAGATGTCAACTTTCAACAAGTTAGTATAAATTTGATTTTAGTGCTTTCTAAAGGTGCTATAGGAAAATATATACAGTGGAGCCTCGTTAATACGGACACTTTGGTTCCCAGCAAAATCGTCCGGATAAATAAAGCGTCCAGATATTAATTGAATCGCATATTTTCTATCTTTACATAGGTAACCAATTATTGCCTACTTTATTGATGCATAGTGAATTAAACACATTCTATAATTGGATTTGACCATTTGCATTAGTAAATGAATTATGATAATGTTAACATTTACATTTATTTCAAAGCACTAAAATTTAATGTACGTGTTCAGTGTATTTGCCTGTGCTTACATTGTGCATATATATGAGCCCTACAAATAAATATACAAAACTGTGTACCGTATGCACTAAAATAAATAATGAAGCACTTTATGTAACTATAAGTAAATAAATCATTAGTAACTAACATAATCATTTACACTTCAAACATTTCATCACACTTTTACTTCTATTAAAAAGAGGACGGTAATTTCCATCTGTCACGATTCACAGGTTCGGCGGTCTGTTAAAACATTCTTCATCGTCCAAAGTTGATTAAGAATTTCGTGACAACATTCTTTAACCAAAATTCAATCTGCCAGACTTTATATTTCTTATTCTATAATTATCCAAGATAATATCGAGAGAACAAAATCATCTAAGCTCGTAAAATCAAGACCTACTACTGCTTTGATCTAGCCACGCGCACCTATTATTTTCATGCGATAATAGCGGAACAAAACTCGGGTGAAACTTAACATTTAATTGTCATTTTCCTTAAAATGGTAATTTTCTCACTTCTACCCAGAGTTTAAAAATTCAAAAGCGATAAAGCTCTACAGCATCATAACAGGAATCATTCGTATACAGGTACATTCTACATGCGTGACATTCTAAACGTTAAAAACTTACTACGTATACATGTGCATGAACATACATGTATATTTCACGCCAATCAACAGTATAAAATCCATAATCTAGAAGTATAATCTACACTCTTTAGATTTGCATAAGTCGATAATCAATTTACGAATCAGTACAACTGATATGTGTAGCAGTTTAAAAAATTATCATTACGGCATGATGTTTAATCTATTAATATTATTAGGCTATTCATCAAGACTATAAAATAATATGCTACAGATTTATTTACAAAATTCAACACAACACACAATAAAAATCTTATGTGCGAAAATTGGCAATACAATGTCTCGATCGGCACGTGCTATCTAATTGACATATCATCATACACCATCTAATTATAGGGAGGTGTTGACAGGGTACAGGTAATCGCTTCAATTAGATAGTTTGGCTTGTTTTCTTTATAATTTACGCCTTGCTAAAATTGTCCGACACAGACCTTCCCTAAACAAAATTACCGTCCGGATTAACGGTACAATTTTCAATGCATTATAACGTTTTGTAGTAATAAGTGACCGTCCGGATCCGGAACGCGAATTTCCGGATTAATGATGCAAAATAATGTATAAAAATTCCGTTCCCTAGAAAAACCGTCCGGAAGGTGAAGCGTCCGGATTAATGGCGTCCGGATTACCGAGGCTCCACTGTACATGTCTACGTAAGACATTAAGCGATGTACTTGATTTTGCAGTAGATGCTTTCTGTGAAAGGCATTAAATAGAATACAATAATGCGTTTACAGGAATTCAAATATTACATGTACTTTTTTTTTAAAACTTATTCAAAATTAAACACCATTTATAATTGAATTCTGTTTTGCATATTTAAAAGTTAAACATCAAATGATTTCCACAAAAGTTTAATTTTTAAACAATTACTCCTTTCAGTTCTTTGATACTTTTGTGATTTGGTGACGTGAATATATCTAAATCATTCCCTCTTTTAAAATTCTATGATTTGAATCATCGAACTAGCTATTTTGATGAGCTATTTTGATGGTTTTGATCTTTTGTAATTTACAGATAAATACAGGTGTCACTTGATAAATCGAAGTTTAAGGGACCTTGATAAAACTTGGAGATGTCATGAGTTTGAGTGATCAAAATTGAATTAAATCTAAAAATCAAAAGTCGGACTGTTATGGTTCACATATTACAATAACTGGAAGTGTGTATCTATAGCACCCTGGGATAAGAATATTCATTGGCATGCCTCTAAATTATTTTCACAAACCTACTGCCTCAATGTCCAGCTAAGTCAAATTGAACTTTTCAAAAGAACACGGTGTCATACAGCTATCCTGTTGTCGCTAAACGTGTACAATTACAACTGACCAATAAAATAATTATCTCCCCAAAAAGATGTATGTAAATACTGTAAAACGAGAAAATTTGGTGCGCTATCAAATTTTCTGTGTTCATTGCAGTGACCTTTTGCAACAAAATTAGAAGTGCACCAATGATAATTTCTTGGTGATATAGATTATCCGACTCACTCTCTGATAATTTGTTGATATAGATTATCCGACTCACTCTCTGATAATTTGTTGATAAAGATTATCCGACTCACTCATTGATAATTTGGTGATATAGACGATCTGACTCACTCATTGATAATTTGGTGATATAGATTATCCGACTCACTCATTGATAATTTGATGATAATAGATTATCCGACTTACTCTCTGATAATTTGTTGATATAGATTATCTGACTCACTCATTGATAATTTGGTGATATAGATTATCCGACTCACTCATTGATAATTAGGTGATTAGATTATCTGACTCACTCATTGATAATTTGGTGATATAGATTATCCGACTCATTCATTGATAACTTGGTGATATAGATTATTCGACTCATTCATTGATAATTTGGTGATATAGATTATCCGACTCATTCATTGATAATTTGGTGATTTAGATTATATGCCTTACTCTTTGATAATTTGGTGATATAAATTATATGCCTTACTCTCTGATAATTTGGTGATATAGATTATCCGACTCATTCATTGATAATTTGGTGATTTAGATTATATGCCTTACTCTTTGATAATTTGGTGATATAGATTATATGCCTTACTCTCTGATAATTTGGTGATATAGATTATCCGACTCATTCATTGATAATTTGGTGATTTAGATTATATGCCTTACTCTTTGATAATTTGGTGATATAGATTATATGCCTTACTCTCTGATAATTTGGTGATATAGATTATATGCCTTACTCTCTGATAATTTGGTGATATAGGTTATATTCCTTACTCTCTGATAATTTGGTGATATAGATTATATGCCTTACTTTCTGATAATTTGGTGATATAGATTATCTGACTCACTCTTTGATAATTTTGTTCTTTAGTGATCTGCTCCACCTGATCCAGAAGCTGTCGGATCCTCAGCTGCAGTTCGGATAACTTGTCTTTGGCCTGGATCTGTGAGTAGTCCACAGCATGCTCGCCTACCTGGATATCCAAATGGACCCTCTGGAATGAAATGATGTCAAATATGTTAAATGTACGCCTAAAAAGTGACCTGTAGTCCATATTTTTTTGGATTACACTCTCCCAAGCTGAAATGATGACAAACACTCTTTATGTTGGTGGAGCCAAAGTTCGAAAATACATGTAATCATATTAGCCTACGGTATCCAAAAAGACCTCAATGGCTGAAATGCAGGTTTTTATTTCATTTCAAGACAATTTGCAAAACATTTGCTATGGTGATGTTGCTTAGAAATCAACCCTTGTCTAGCAAAGAAGTAGCTCTTAGGAGATAATATTTCTGCTTGTTATTAAACCTGACTTTAAATAAATATTATCTTATCATTACCAAATATATTTTATACAAAGAAGTGTACTGTGAGTGTTGTTGCTAAGCAACCAAAATATCTATATTTTGTCAACAAATTTCATTATTTGATTGAAATGTTTTTAAAGTATTTCAAAAGACAAATCAGATCACACATTTTGAATTTCCTAATTTTGACTGAGTCTAATCTAGTGAGAGTGGTCGCAATATACATATACCGTGTAAGTAGAATTTTAGCAAGGTTTTAATTTTGTCATTATTAGCGATAGTGTTGAGGTCGCTAAAATTAAACATTGCAAATATCTATTCCATATCGGAGGTAAAAATTATCTTTCTTGGAATTATAAAGTCACTAAATAAAGTCTTGCTAAATATATACATTTGTGTCCCTCTAAAAATACCACTTCTACAGTATTTCAGAGAGAAAATCTGCACTTACATGACCTTTGACACAGTAAACCTCTTTGATGTCATGGAATACCATGACAAACTTTATAAAAAATTGTTCCCTGTCAAATTCCAAACAAAATTATATATCATATGTCTACCCCCAAATCAGGGCACATATAGATTTAAATTAAATTGAAAAATATTGTCATTCAGTCTTTAAAAGCCAATAAAAAGTGCTGGTAGAGAAAGGGTTAAGCATCACAAAATATCCATACTTTGACAGACCACCAAGTGATTTATTACAAATTTTCTCAACTTCTCAAGTATGGTTGAATTCTTTGCCTTTTTTCTGTACTATGTGACCCTTACCAACTGTCCGCTGGAGAACCAGGCTGTAGAGTTAGAGTGGAGACAGATTATATGTTCCCCTGCATTATGTGAAGTAAAGGTGAAGCGTCCATCTGCTGCATAAGTCTGCAAAATGTACAAAGTTCATTCAGATTTCACTCAAAAATTCCTAAAACATTAAGTTCACAATTCAACAACAAAAATTATTCTATATTTCATAATAGTCTAATTTTATGACATGTGCTATGTTGAAAAAAAAAACCAAAAAACAAGAGGCCCATGGGCCACAATGCTCACCAGAGTCAACCTGGATCTGCTATTCTTCAGAAGATTTTTAAGAGATCTTTTTTTACTTTCTTTGTTCCCATAAAAAAAAAGTCCACCATATTAAGACCCCACATATGCCAAACAGGGTTTATGACTAATATGACTACATAAATATGACTTAACCCAACTTAATTCCACACAATATAGGCATGTCCTATACTAGCATTCCCTTCTATACATGTATCATGTAAAATTAAATCCCAATTCCATCATCACCTTAATCCCACCATCCACTTTAAAAAAAAAAAGATCTCCCTATACACAGGACCCCTAAATTGAACTTGAACTTGATATTAATATGACTAGTTATGACCATGCTGTTGTTGAGAAGAGATTTTCCTTTATCTTCCTATGTAAAACTTTGATCCTCTAATGTGGCTCCATTCTACTGTAGGAGATTTTTTTTTTAAATGTTGATGTATGAAAAGTGGAAATATACACATTTTGTTTGCTTACTGAATTTTATTAAACTGTATTATTAAGTGGAAATTAATACAGTTTTTCCACTTTGAACCATGAATATTGATAATTCACATGAGGATGGAGCTATCTTAATTGTTAAATACATACCTATATTTTATGGGGAAAAAATGTGTACTTCTTGATAAAACCATTTTTATTAAACAAGTGTTTTACTTTGTAGGGATTACCTCCCTTTAAACAGACTTGGCTCTTTTTAATACTTTGTTATTTCATTACGTTTTAATAACCTGATTTGAAGCTGTAATTGACATTTCTCTAAAGATGCATCACAGCACAGACAAATTTAGCGCTTGAATTCAAATATATTACTAAAGAGTTATCTTTAATAGTAAATTTGAACCCTAGCGATATAATTGCCTGTGAACCAAATGACAATGTTGATTCTAGGAATCAAATCTACATGAGCCCAAATAGTGTCATGATAGATATGGTCACAGTGACCTTGATGTAGGCTGCACCACACATTCTACCCAATATTCATTAAATGACCAATTTTGATTCTAAGTCAAATAATTGTCCAATTATAAGCCAGACAGACTTCACCATGTCATCTTAAATAACAGTCAGAGTGACCCAACTTCATAGTGTGGCATTCCTTCTACCCAAGATGCATCAGCTGCCAACGTTTGATAATTCTAAGCCTCATAGAATTCAAGTTGTGAAGTGGACACGAAAAAGCTAACAGACGGACAGACGGAATTGACTGCCATACCATAATATGGGTATACAAAAAAAAAAAAAAAAATCAAAAAATACATAGACACTCCATGTTAAGATAAGACTATCATCACCAAGCTACAGAATAAAAAGACATGCATGTAAAAATAAAAGTTCATCAATATGACCAATAAGCACTATCATGCAAATTAGTGGCAACTGTTGACCTAATTAGTATATTATTTTTTTCTCCCAATGGAAAACCTCCCCATAAATTGGTAGTCTGAAAATAAAGGATATAAATGAAAATGAAAAACTGCAGAAATAAAAATAATTCTTTGTAGAAACATGGCACCAGTTCCCAATTATCTAAAGATGAGAAACAGCAACAATGGAATACTGGCTGAGTTGCAGCTGCATTTCAATGAACAGCAATACATTCTTTTACAATTGATGATGGAGTTACTAGTTATCCCTCAAAGCATATTGAAGTTTGGTTTCCATCTAACAATAGTTTCAACTGAATGCAAGGCATGTGACTTGTCACCATGAACCCAACAGAATCTGTTATGCCACCTGACCAACCCACTGTCATTCAAAAAAACATGAAAGTAAAGCTTGGCTTTGCTGTAGCTCAGCTATTAAAGGGATTGGTTCACGATTTTTGATAAAAATATTTTTCATTTTTTATGTTAAACATTAAAAATATAACTCATTTGATGTTGACAGCCAAAATGTTGACCATCTGAATGCAAGAATAAAAGCAATATTTTAGCCTTGAATCTGTGTTATGTAAACAAAGACTCGAGTCTTTTTATGTATACAAACAAACAAGTGAAATATTGATTTTGTAAAATAAAACGTCTTAATTTTGCGTAGTCACAAATTTTAACTTTTAGAGGACACACTTTACCCCAAAAATGCTTGAAATGTGAAAGATATAATAAACTTTGAACGATATCCATTTCTGTTGAAAATTTCGTAAACAATAACATACTGCAATCTTTGTTTACAAAACAAATAATAAACTCTCTAAAATGAGTTTCTGTGATAATGTATAACCTTAATTTTTATGTGAAATGTTTTAAACACATTAGACAGTAGATTTTGATCATTAAAAGTGAAAAAGAAAATTTGGGGGGAAATCGTGAATCAGTCCCTTTAAAACCAGCAGACTGTTTTAGGTGTGTTTTTCTATATCTTTGTTGTAGCTCAGCTATTAAAACCAGCAGACTGTTTAGGTGTGTTTTTTCTATATCTTTCAGTAAAAGCAGACATGGGCCTGATACATATATGATCTGACTTTATGGTTCTCTATGTGTGTAGACATTTTGGAATGTATATAACATAATAAAAAGAATCGTTGCACATTGCAATGGTAAATAATATATTTACACTCATACACACTGAGAATTAAATAACATAATTCATACTTTGCTCAGAGTAATTGGTGCTGTGTTAAAGGGGTCAATCTTTAAATCGGTGAATAAATGACTAACATCAACTAACACTATAAGATGAAGAAATACGTGTGAAATATAAGTCTGTGCCAGTAAGATAGGGTCATGTGTAAAGAAAATTGAAATTAGTTGTAAAACTCAATATATGTGTAAGATCAAGTGTTGAATGTTTATTGGTCAGTCACACTTCAACAAAAGCCCAGTTCACCTCCATTTCTGATTGGATAGGATAGGCCAGAGAAATCAAAACAGCTTCCTCCAAGGGGAGTAACTCACCCGGGACAAGACAATTTCTCCCTCTGGGTCTTTAACCTCTACCAACATCCCCACCCCCGGGGCTGAGGGCAGGTAGTCCTTTTTTGTATAATCATAGGCCTGAACTTTGTAAGTGCCTGGAAAAAATGGTCCATTAAATGAGCATGATATAAAAACCACAAAATACTCCATGCACCCAATCCGGCCAAATCAGCATAACTGCTACTTATCATCTCAAACTGCCAGTTCTGAAAAAAGATGGAGAAAGCAAAGAGCATCAGTGAATAATGACACCTGTTGATCACAATGCTGTTAAATCTCTTAGTCCCATATCTATTTTCAAGCATGATCCTTAAGGTGTCATCATATGTCAACAGTTTAGAGCATATTAGCATGCCAGGATTTGAATTTTGAAATCAAAACCAAAAAAATCTTTATAACAATAGTAAGAACTGTAAAGATCATTATCATTATTAAAATGCTTTTTTGTGTAAAACTACATTTGTCTATCAGTTTTGTTTTGATTTCATAATCAGAAAAATACCGTCATGCCTATGCATTGAAAAGAACACTGTACAATGAGGACTCTCCCTGGTTTTACCTTACCCGAGACATAATAAGTTTATCTTCTGGATCTGAGACCTCCACGTGCATACCAAGACCATAGACGGTAGGGACATAGTCATTGACATTTCTGTCAAACATTTCTACTTTGTAATGGCCTGTAATATATGGCAAAACAATGAAAATCACAAATCACTATATCATACATCAAAACAGCATTTCATTCTATGTCAAAAAATAGACCCTGTGATACGGTTATTATAGCTCCCATATACAGGGATATGTAAAGTTATGTTAACAAACCTAGCAATAGCTCCTACAAAGTATAATAGAAATGTAATAGTTCTGTTATAGGGATAGTACAGTTCTGTTATAGGGATAGTACAGTTCTGTTATAGGGATAGTACAGTTCTGTTATAGGGATAGTACAGTTCTGTTATAGAGATAGTACAGTTCTGTTATAGGGATAGTACAGTTCTGTTATAGAGATAGTACAGTTCTGTTATAGGGATAGTACAGTTCTGTTATAGGGATAGTACAGTTCTGTTATAGGGATAGTACAGTTCTGTTATAAGGATAGTACAGTTCTGTTATAAGGATAGTACAGTTCTGTTATAGGGATAGTAAAGTTCTGTTATAGGGATAGTACAGTTCTGTAATAGGGATAGTACAGTTCTGTTATAGGGATAGTAAAGTTCTGTTATAGGGATAGTACAGTTCTGTTATAGGGATAGTACAGTTCTGTTATAAGGATAGTACAGTTCTGTTATAGGGATAGTAAAGTTCTGTTATAGGGATAATAAAGATTAATTTCTTCATTTTTTAAAAGAATTAATATAAGTCCAAATGACTCATTTCCTGTAAACTAGGGGTGAAACAATACAGTACCTTCTCAATTCGATTCGATTTTCAATACTTTAGTCTCGATTCAATGATTTTCGATTCGATACTATAGCATGTACCAAATTCTTTATAATGCTTAGATTTTTTTATGTTTATGGTATTAAAGCAACACTTTTATCCCTTGTCCTACAGCCGAACTGTCACCATACCCTGGATTTATACATTGGGGGTGCATTTTTCAACTCGACTGTGTCCATTTTGGTACAGCAAAGTTTACTCGTACGTTGATTGGGCAATTTTCAATTCCATTGGCCAATCGGAAACCATGTTATCAAAAGCAATGTATGCTATGATTCTAGAACCGTATTGAACTGAAACAGACCCGGAATAAATCGAACATCGAATCTAGACCTCTACATCACGATTTGGCCGCATCGCGATGCATCGTTTCACCCCTACTGTAAACAATAATAGTTTTATGCATTTATTTCCAAGTTTAAAACAATTATAATCTTCAAATTACGGTCCAAGAATTTTTGCTTCCTGCACAAAAATTCAATCTGTTATAAAAGTTGGTTCCCAGTGTAAATTTTGACGAATATACAATAATTTCAAAGTTGATAAATATGCTTAATTCATCTTTTTTATAATATTAGAAAGGATTGAGATGATTTGGGGTGAAAGAGAGAAAAAAATCACCAAAATGAGCTATACTATCTCTTTAACGAACTTTGCAATAGTTCCCAAAACATAACAGTAAATGTCACAGGGCAATGTCAAGTTCTAACCCTCATGTCAAATATCCAAACTTTGACAATGAATGAATGCAACAAACCAGTCATCACAAAAAACTTGATGGTCCATAGAAATGCTATGTTTTTACATGTAATTCAGGTAAGAATACAGTAACTTTGTATTTACCTGTAAGCCAAGTAAGGTATTTGTAGATTGTAATGCCATATTGTAAAAAAACAAAAACAAAAAATAACTTGTGAAATTCTAACATTTGTTTGCGGAAAATCAGAATAATCAATTGTCTACAAAAAAAAAGTCTTTCATGTTGTTGTATGATACTACTTCCTAAGGTGCAATTTTACATGTCTGTAAAAACAGTCTTAGTCTTGTTTGCGAGTGAAAATAAAAATGCATGTGTAAAGTGTTCTTTTTCTGGTATCAGCAAAGAAGATGGGTAACAGGCATATCTGACTGAGTTATTTTGCATCAATTAATGCTGAAATAAAAGTTATGTGTGTTTCCGGTTTCTCGACCCTATCTACATTTTTGTTGCAGACCCTAAGTATTTCATTGACAGTAAATATATTTCAAATTTATTTGGGTTGACCAGTTTCGACCTTAGACGGTCGTCATCAGACCATTCCAAGGTCGAAATCGGTCAACCAAATAAATTTGAAATCGCATTCTCATGATGTGTTGGTGATCTGTTTTTTATCTTCAAGTTTTTACTTTGGATGCAGACCGTATTGAATACCACGTGGTATCCACTTGTGAGAATCCTCCGAAATTTTAAGATCAGGTGTTGCTCTCCAGTTTTTTTAACTTTGTATATATAAAATAAAAATCCGCAAATTTTCAAACTGGTATTTTTTCTTTTCACATACGAGTTTCTCTGATTTACATTTCGACTACTATGGATCTTCATAATGTTTGAAAAATATTTGTAATGTATATAGACCTGTATTTAAAACATATCAAAAACTAAGATTTCGAATGAAATGTTTTAATAAAATGTTTTACTGATAGTGTATGTTATGAATTATAGTATTTACCATAATGGTCACTTAAAACATTTAAAATAAATAAATAACACAGACTATAATGACCAAATAATTTTCAATCGACCAGTATTAACCAGTATTGACCACCGGCCCGGTCAATACTCATATTGACCACTTTTTTGCCAACTCTGGTTTAGAGTCATCAGTTGATCGGATATCAAACGGGCATCAACGCATTCCACATTAACAGAATAAACATAGATTTATCTGTTACTAGTTATCTAAAAGATAAATTATTGGGGCACCTAATCTCGACTGAATATTTGGACTGACGCTTTCACCGCATCTCCGAGCAGTCCTTCATAATTCATGTCTGGACATTTACTTTCAGCTTCGGCCGGTTCTAGCAATTAATGTGCACTTAGGTGACACTGCTGTTCGCTTCAAATAGTTAAACTAACTCTATCACTATTAGTTTTGCATTGCTTACCGTCTAGGTATGAAAATCCCAAAATAGAAATTGTCAATAAATTTTCCATTCAAATGATAACTTCCATGGCACAATATATTAGAGGGCAAAGTCCTCTCACATAGGTAACACATATATACATGTTTAAAAGGAAAATATAGAAAACTAATGAAAAATTATAAACCATACCTATGGAACTTGAAAATTTTGGTCCCAATGGCGTCGATTTGAATATTAGCACGTGGACATGTATTTCTTCATTTTGAATCTCGTCTACCCTAGTTCACGTCGTTCTGAGAGGTTACATAACATCCGTAAAAGCATGTAAATCTTATTTTCTTAATCATGTATATTCAATCCAGAATTAACGCGATTTGCGCCATGTCTCCTATGTTTTGTGTATTTGCTAAACACCGACGCTAAAAATGATGCCACAATGCACTGTTTACATCAGTTGCACAGAGTTTCCCGCGTTCAATGAATAGGCGGATAAAAAATGTCTAAAATTAGAATACTTTGATTGATCTCCGTCCTCACACGTTAATTGGTAATAGATGTATTTCGGGATATTATTTGTCCTTTTATGGATCTAGATTCTAATGCCAACATTGTTTGCTTCGCCCTCAAACACGGTCACGCCGTAAGATATATTATTTCATGAAATTGAATAGTTCCTATAATCTGTTTTATCTAGTTACTGATACATTGCATCTCCGCGAAACTACTTGTATATTTCTAGTGTAAAAAACAAACTATAGGAACTCTTCAATTTTGGAAGATAAAGTATTGAGCCATAGAACTTAGAAGTCATCATTCGTTCAGAAAATTGAATGATAATTCATTTTATGGAATTTACATACCTAGACGATAAGTAATGCAGCAGTCAACTAACTTATTTGAAGCAAATAGCAGTGCCATCTAAATGCACATTAATTGCTGGAACCGACAGAAACTGAAAGTAGATTTCAAGACATGAATTATGAAGGATTGCTCCAAAATTCTGTGAAGGCGTCAGTCCAAATATTCAGCGGAGCCGAATTTCAGCCGAGATTACGGAGCAACCGGTGTGTTGGTATTTTGTTCAGGGCAAAACTTACCGACAACCATTGTTTCGTCCGGAATTTCTTCAATGAAACATTTCTTTTCAGTTTCACCGATATGAAAATATAGCCCTGATACGACTGAAATAACCGAGAAAAGGGCAAATGCCAACATGTTGTTGGTACACATCTTGGAACAAAATATAAAAGGAAGTTACACGTTGGCATGCGCATTGTTCGCCACGTAGCAAAGAATTATTAGAATACCGAACCCGATGGCAAGCCCCAGATAGGCTTGAGAATTTTACATGATTTATAAAAATAAAGTGAAACCTTTTTGTGATAATTGTTTGTGATCTCTTAACTAAGCAAGAATCACAAAAGTTTTATCTGAGAATTCTTTTACGAACGTACCGAACCAGAGTGTTTACCTACCAAAAAGTGGTTGGCCTAGCTATATTTTAGTATCAAATATAAGTAACAAGATTGTCGAATATAAATCAAGATTTACCGCAAATAAATCAAGATTTTCGCATATAAATATCAAGATTATCGAATAAAAATAAAAAATTATCCGTGATTTGTTCCAAGAAGGAACTGTCTTCCACACAGATAATGGTGGTAACTTGTTTTATGAAGTGTGCGACAGCCAATCGTTTCTCTGCTTCTGACAGTTGAGTGTGTCAGTATGTGATGATGTACAGAGTGTCTGACAGTTAAGTGTGTCAGTAGATGATGATGTAGAGAGTGTCTGACAGTTGAGTGTGTCAGTAGATGATGTAGCGAGTGTCTGACAGTTAAGTGTGTGAGTAGGTGATGATGTAGAGAGTGTCTGACAGTTGAGTATGTCAGTAGGTGTTGTTGATATAGAGAATGTCTGACAGTTGAGAGTGTCAGTAGATGATGATGTAGATACTGTCTAACAGTTGAGTGTTTCAGTAAGTGATGATGTAGAGAGTGTCTGACAGTTGAGTATGTCAGTAGGTGTTGTTGATATAGAGAATGTCTGACAGTTGAGAGTGTCAGTAGATGATGATGTAGAGAGTGTCTGACAGTTGAGTGTGTCAGTAGATGATGTAGAGAGTGTCTGACAGTTAAGTGTGTGAGTAGGTGTTGTTGATATAGAGAGTGTCTGACAGTTGAATGTCAGTAGATGATAATGTAGAGAGTGTCTAAAGGTTGAGTGTGTCAGTAAGTGATGGTGTAGAAAGTGTCTGACAGTTGAGAGTGTCAGTAGATGATGATGTAGAGAGTGTCTGACAGTTGAGTGTGTCAGTTGGTGATGATGTAGAGAGTGTCTGACAGTTGAGTGTATCAGTAGATGATGATGTAGAGAGTGTCTGACATTTGAGTGTATCAGTAAGTGATGATGTAGAGAGTGTCTGGCAGTTGAGTGTCAATAGATGATGATGCAGAGAGTGTCTGACAGTTGAGTGTGTCAGTAGATGATGATGTAGAGAGTGTCTGACAGTTGAGTGTGTCAGTAGATGATGTAGAGAGTGTCTGACAGTTGAGTGTGTCAGTAGGTGTTTTTGATATAGAGAATGTCTGACAGTTGAGAGTGTCAGTAGATGATGATGTAGAGAGTGTCTGACAGTTGAGAGTGTCAGTAGATGATGATATAGAGAGTGTCTAACGGTTGTGTGTGTCAGTAAGTGATGGTGTGGAGAGTGTCTGACATTTGACTGTGTCAGTAGATGATGATGTAGAGAGTGTCTGACAGTTGAGAGTGTCAGTATGTGTTGATGGTGTAGAGAATGTCTGACAGTTGAAAGTGTCAGTAGATGATGATGATGTAGAGAATGTCTGACAGTTGAGAATGTCAGTAGATGATGATATAGAGAGTGTCTAACGGTTGTGTGTGTCAGTAAGTGATGGTGTGGAGAGTGTCTGACATTTGACTGTGTCAGTAGATGATGATGTAGAGAGTGTCTGACAGTTGAGAGTGTCAGTATGTGTTGATGGTGTAGAGAATGTCTGACAGTTGAAAGTGTCAGTAGATGATGATGATGTAAAGAGTGTCTGATAGTTGAGTGTATCAGTAGATGATGATGTAGAGAGTGTCTGACAGTTCAATGTGTCAGTAGGTGATGATGTAGAGAGTGTCTGACAGTTGAGTGTGTCAGTAGATGATGATATAGAGAGTGTTTGACAGTTGAGGGTGTCAGTAGATGATGATGTAGAGAATATCTGACAGTTGAGTGTGTCAGTAGGTGTTGTTGATATAGAGAGTGTCTGACAGTTGAGAGTGTCAGTAGATGATGATGTAGAGAGTGTCTAACGGTTGAGTTTGTCAGTAAGTGATGGTGTAGAGAGTGTCTGACAGTTGAGTGTGTCAGTAGATGATGATGTAGAGAGTGTCTGACAGTTGAGAGTGTCAGTAGATGATGATGTAGAGAGTGTCTGACAGTTGAGAGTGTCAGTAGGTGTTGTTGATATAGAGAGTGTCTGACACTTGAGTGTATCAGTAGATGATGATGTAGAGAGTGTCTGACAGTTGAGTGTGTCAGTAGATGATGTAGAGAGTGTCTGACAGTTGAGTGTGTCAGTAGGTGTTGTTGATATAGAGAGTGTCTGACAGTTGAGAGTGTCAGTAGATGATGATGTAGAGAGTGTCTGACATTTGAGTGTGTCAGTAGGTGTTGTTGATATAGAGAGTGTCTGACACTTGAGTGTATCAGTAGATGATGATGTAGAGAGTGTCTGACAGTTGAGTGTGTCAGTAGATGATGTAGAGAGTGTATGACAGTTGACTGTGTCAGTAAGTGATGTAGAGAGTGTCTGACAGTTGAGTGTGTCTGACAGTTGAGTGTGTCAGTAGATGATGGTGTAGAGAGTGTCTGACAGTTGAGTGTGTTAGTAGGTGATGATGAAGAGAGTGTCTGACAGTTAAGAGTGTCAGTAGATGATGGTGTAGAGAATGTCTGACAGTTGAGTGTGTCAGTGGATGGTGTACAGATGTTGAGCATAGTCACATTAGGGTGAACACCTAAGTGTGTTAACTTTGGGTGTAAGGCAATGAGTTTTTCAAGCATATGACACCGGCCTTGGGTTCAGCCCATAGCCACTGCTAATACACAAATTCTGATCTGACATAGTGTCATCGCAATAATACCTGGTTTATTCATCTGAGATTAGTTTAAAAATTAGGTGTGAGGTGGACCTTTAATGCAGCCAATGACACTGGCCAACCTACCATTGCCAAGGTATTACTGTCAAGTTGTGATGCCTAACCCACCACGTTATTTTAGATCAGAGTTAGAATAGACAGTTCATGTAATATAATTTATATAGTCTAATAAAGTGTTGGTATGATAGAGTTAATATTGCAAGAGATTATGTTTAGCAAAGATTGGGGATTAAAGGGAATGACTCCTCGTGAATGAACTTTGTTTTGTAATGGTTGTGCAGTGGACAATCTAATAAGTGTACGTGTGTAGTCCATCGTGTCAGACAAGATCAAAGGATTTGGAGATATCAATGAAATCTACACCTTTGTGAGGATTCTTTGCCATTCCTGTTTTGACTTTGGGTTTTAGCTGAACAATATTGTCTGTTAAATTGTGCTGTGTCCTGGGCGGGACGCACTTTATTCAGGATTTAGTGTGCCTTGCTTATCCATAAACCACCTCAACATGGTGTTGACCATTTCTTTACTCACAGGTTTTGCACAAGTGTGATGTAAGTGAAATTGGTCTGTTGGGGTCAGGAACATAGAGGAGGATCCTTGTTTGACTTAGGTACATGTATAGGGATGCCTACGCCATTATTCCATGACGTGGGAAAATTACGAAAGCCCGTTAGTACATTGTATTATTAAAAAAAAAAGGTATCAAATTCGATCACTTTCCATCATCTCGTGATTAAGAGAAAAGATCTTGTTACCACGAGAGAAAAAAATCTCGTAATGTACGAGAAACGATCTTGTAATTGCGAGAGGATGGGGGTTTTCCCCCGCACATCTTAAAATATTTATATTTTCTCGCAATTTCGAGAAAATGTTCTCGTAATTAAGAGATTTTCCCCCGTAATTACGAGATAATTATCTCGTAATTACGAGATAGCGGAAGGTAAATTTATTTCTTTAAATGATACTAATAGGCTTTCGTAGAAAATTGTTTTGTGAAAAGAGTTGGTTGTAGAAATGGAGTATTATATGGATGGACTTTGGTGGAGGTGTGAGATATATAAGTTTGCACCCTCCAACTTGGAGCTCATACTTGAAGTGGTTCCCGACTAGTGTATGAGTTAAGCATAGTGTTTGAACTAGTGTGTTGGAATGTTTTGGCAATTGGGCCTGGAGGTTATAAAACTTTTATCGTACTCATGCTCAAACTCAGCCATGTTTGTTTTGAGTACTTCTCTGAGCAAGCTCCAAAGCATACTCGAAAAATCTTGAGTATATATACTCCATTTGAGTTTGAGAATGATTTTAATAACCTTGACTTTTAAGTACATATGAGTATGATTTAGAGCACGGAGTTCGAGTTTGATCATGAAAACGTGCTCAAAAAGGTTTTATAACCTCCAGGCCTGGTCTGCCTTTTCCTATTAGCCGTATGCGTTTTGTAGCCCCTACCTTGCTATTCTTCAGAGATTTAGGCTATCCCAGTGTATATATTTAGCCTATCTTCAAAATTTGAAATATATTGTTCAAATATCGATTATTCTTTAATTTCACGAGCATTTATCGCAGTTTCGTGCTGATTTTTGAAATTTTACATCAGATTCTGAAGATGAGACACACTTTACTGTCCACAGTCGGAGTGCATTCAAAAACAAAATATATTATTATCATTCCAAAATAGAGTTATGTAGTAGCAATATAAAATCATGGTCTCCAATGCGCTCTATATATGAACAAAACAACCACAATGGATAAAACAACATTTTCAAAAATCGGTGGTGTCAATCTGATTAAAATACAGAACTCTCAAATAGCGCACAGCGCAGAGAGATTTGTTGTATTCTTAAAATCACATTGACCAGTGGTGGTATAATCGTAGAAAAGAATCGAAACTTTGATGCTGATTGTGACGTCATATTTTTAAATATGTTACGCAACAATAATACTACTTGAAACAACGGTTCTAATACTATACACATCATCAAAGGTAAGAAATAAATCTGTCTATATAGATGCAAGAGCCCCATGAATCTTAACGGTTGATCCTTAGAAGTCAATGCTTTTTATAGTTCTCCATCTTATACTTTGTGTTAGATTATACATACACATGTGCAACTATCATTCAGGTGAGTAAATTTTATCAAATCGGAGCGAAATCCGAAGGCGATTGCCAGATTTAAAAATAAAAGAATTTTTAACATTTTGACCCAATATTTGAACTCTGTAACGTTTTTACACAAGTTCAATAACTTGTTTTCCAGTTTTAACTGGGTTTTAATGACATTTAGAGTGAAGTGACTTTTCTTTTAAAAATGTAATCCTCTGGTATTGGTGTTGCACGAAAGAGCTCAAAATTATTTACTATCATTTGCTCGGGTCACCACTCACTTACCTCAAAATGCATTCAGATGCGATAAACTCCCAACATTCTTAAGTCAGACTCATTTGATATTGAGTCGAACATCAATCTAATTAAAATTAGATCCTTTGATCCGCTCATCTACTATCGCTAGTCGATGAGCGGATAAAGAATCTAATTTTAATAAGATTGAATTGAACATTCAAAACGTGGCTGTCACTACCATTTGGAAAAAAATCTATTAATTTTATATGTAAAGTTACCAATCTAATAGTAAAGTTAGTTATTTTCACATGCAAAGGAAGACATACTGGGTGACTGCCGGACTGCCCCTCCCCCTGTTTTTTTTTTTTTTTTTTTTTTTAAATATTAGTAGTATCTCGTGGTAAGAGTGCAAGATTAGTCCACTTTAAAATAACGTGAATGTGACGGGTCTTTTTTTCCAGATATACGTAAACGGAGTCATGGACATCGGTTCATATTAAAAATTTACTTTTAACTTACGACAACGGACAATTAGGTCTATTTCATCACACAAACGTTACTCTGTTCCATTGAGAGTTTTCATATATCATCTAAAGAAGCCAAAGCTAGTCCATACTTCTTCAACACCAGAACTCTATGATTACGGATGTTGCCAATCAGTCTCTTAAAACCAAATCCTGTCGTTAGATCCCACCTCTGGTATATCCAGGGGTCCATGTTTGCCCAACTCTCTATTTTCTCTGGTATATCCAGGGGTCCATGTTTGCCCAACTCTCTATTTTTTCTGGTATATCCAGGGGTCCATGTTTGCCCAACTCTCTATTTTGTATTCCTTATGAGGGTTATGAGATTGATCACTGTTCGTTATCTTCGCCTTCCCTCAATCTGATTAAAATCAGCTCCTCGATCCGTTTTTTTTTTTTATGTCCCTACACGAAAAAAGAAAAAGAAAAGAGGAGCGGATCGAGGAAATGATTTTAATCAGATTATTTCAATTTACAAACAAAGTAATAGATGCCGTCAACGTCAGCAACATTTGTCATACAAAAGTTCAGTCTTGTGTGTTTCAGCATATTTCAAGTCAACAGTCCGTATTTCATATAAATAATTCAAAATTATTATTAAATTATTATCAAAATTTTACAAATATACTTCTGCTATTACATCCAAACTTTCCAGGACCTAAATATAGACCATCTTATACATAGTCCACCTACGCGTGTTCTTTCAATTATAGTGCAGCTGGACATGTCCTTACTGGTGAGGTTGATATTGATAAAAAAAAAATAAGACCTGAAATCCCCTATTTAAAATTGTCCAAAAGTCAGAGAACCCGGGTCAGTTGGCGACAGAACTTCCTCTCCATTTGAGCTCTGTCGAAGATTATGCCATACGATCATAACTAACGTGTTTTAAATTCAGCTAGCTTTGTTGTTCCATTGGGTGGTGATGATGGCAAGCATTGCAGAGAGAAAAAAATCATGCGGGTTATGTAATATTTTTCTGCAATGATTGCCATCTTCATCACCCGGTGAATCAACAAAGAAAGGTACTTTATTGTGTACGTTTATATTTTTATGCATTTCTTGAAAATATAGACTAGATTTAAGTACTACAAGATTGCTACACGTAGTCTTGTCCCCCACCGCCGCAAAAAAATAAAATTAAAAAAATTAAAGCACAAAAGTCCCATAACTCCTGTAAAATTTGTCGAATCAAAATGACGGCGCAATATGATAAACTACATATGGTAACTAACAACCCTACAAAATTTGAACAAAATCCGTTGAGTGGTTTCTGAGGAGTTGCGTCCACAAAGTGTTCCTACAGTGTAACATGAACAAATTCAACAAAGTCCTATAACTTCTGTAAAATTTGTCGAATCAAATTGACGGCGCAATATGATAAACTACACATGGTGACTAACAATCCTACAAAATATGAACAAAATCCGTTGAGCTGTTTCTGAGGAGTTGCGTCAACAAAGTGAAGTGCGGCGGACGGACGGGTATTTCTATGACCCCTTCCGCGTTGCGGTGGGGGACAAAAAGATCATATCGTTAATCCATTCATTACATATACGAACAGCCAATGTATACTTTGACCCAGATTGATTGATTGTACACTGTTTAACGTCTCTTTCTAGAATTTTTCACTCATATGGAGACGTTACCAATACCGGTGAAGGGCTTCAAATTTAGGCCTTTGCTCGGCGCTTACGGCCATTGAGCAGTGAGGGTTCTTTAGCGTGCCACACCTACGGTGACATGGGCCATCCGTTTCTAAGGTCATCTCCGAGGATCTGTGGCATTCACACCTGATGCCGAGCGTTTCGCGATGGAACTGTCACTACCTGTTTTAACGACTTAGGTCTGTCGCGACCGGGATTCGAACCCCAACCTTCTGCATGCAGGGCAAACGCTCTACCTCTAGACCTCCGCGGCGGTTCTTTGACCTTGACGATGCTCCATATTTAACAATGATTACGCGGGCAGGTGGTACTAAAAGACCATATTGAACTACAATGTAGTTTGCAACAAACATGTATTCATTGTCGATCATGAAAGCAATTTCAAATGAGATTCAGTGAATGTAAATATTAACGTTTAAATGTTACGCTCATTGCAAAGTAATAAATGATGAAAATGATTCAAAATGCTATCCCAGTCATTGGAAACAAAGACCAATATATATGAACTTTGTAAATCAAATAAACATTTGATTGTAAACATAAACATCAAATTCATGATAAAACTTGGCATTTCTTTTTCATTATTAATCAAGTCCTGAAAATGACTACAGCACTCCCCCAAGAGAGCCATGCTATGCTTAGCAGAAGCAAATCCAAATTCATTCTAGAATTCCAAAGGAAACGCCACGCTTCATCATACAGTCGAGGGTATGTATCCGAGGCAGAAACAAAACTGATGAGACTTCCTTCAACTATGTGTAAAGAGGTCAACCAAAAAGCAGCAGGCAACATGAAAGAGCTGAAAACCCACAAACCAAATCACAGAGTTAGTGATGACTTCTACATAAAGACATCGGACACCAAAGCTTATGGATCCTGGCTGTCATGCCCCCCAGTTTTACAGATCTATCCCAAGTCCATGTGTCCAAACATTGAAAACCATTTAACCAGAGTTTACTTGGACAAAATGGACCTTCCTATGGCTTGTCCTACATGCTGGAGTTTACAGAGGAATGCATAAGTTTAAACACACTTTTAAGTTCTATACTTCTTTTTTATTTTGTACATTTTCTCAGACTTGGATGGTTTACAACAAATACATGAATCAACAAATCAACAATACATTTATGAAACTGAAAATAATGTCAAAACATTTCTTTCTTGTTTAACAATGCTTTTACTTGAGAAAAAAGAAAGCTATGCTGCATGAAAAAAAAAAATGTTTCAACGTTCTGTTGTTCTTTAGAATTATGAGGTTTATGATTCCAGATTGGAATATATCATTTATATCCTTGGCCTTTACCACTCACAATGAAATGTGATATTTTTTGATGTAGTAAAAACAATAAGCCAATGCAATTTTTAAAAGATGCTATAATGCATGTGAAAATGATATCCTCAGTTTGTAAAATCAGTCAACCGACACATTATATTGTAACAAGCTGAAAGCTGCGTGACCATGGCAGTTGGTTAGAATCCCTCTTGGTATTGCTTACTTTCCAACTTTGCAATAATGCGTTCCAATTGTCGCTTGGCTTCACACATTGGGAAATTAGTCATATCATAGTATTGTGGAGCAACTTTTATTAGCCTACAAAATCAAATGTACAGTGTAAATATGGCTTCTGCACCAACAGCAGTGGAGAAAGTTAACTGCACGAGATATTATAGCTTTGTATGATAATGCATGTACCAAAATAGTAATCATTCACCACCACTGCAACAACAGTTATTTGTGGTTCTGAATTTTGGATGTTTCTGT